>NC_092066.1:3090000-3270000 GCF_039877785.1 Chaetodon trifascialis | reverse complement strand
ACTTTTCCTTGGCCACATGACGAGAGCTGATAGATGAAATCTAAGGATCCCCCTGATGTGAGCAGCAGCAGCACGTATGATGCCATTATCCCCATGCTGCGCGCCTGGCTAAGACAGATGGTCCTGAGGGACCAGCGAAGCCCCGCCATCGCCCTCCCTCCTCTCCCCAAAGAGGCTATTGGTGCATCCAGCGCTGCACTGGGCTAATATTAGCCACAGATAAGGACACCTGCCGAGCGAGGACATTTGGCATCCACCGGAGATATAGGGAAACCTTCAGTCCGACTATATATAGCCTGGAGAAGTGAGAGCAGGAAGGCCTGCATGCTGTGATGCTCTCTGTCACTTGTTTCTCTGCCTTGAAAAATGTGTCTCTTGGAATAAATGTCTTCTGCTGCTTCATTTAATTCTGCTGGGGTTAGCATTGAAGCGTTTCATAAAGACGATTTTTATCACACCTGCACAGTTTGCATGTTTCCTTTTCACATATTTATATTTGGTGCAAAATAAATGAAATAAGGTAACATCTGTTCTAAGTAATTTAACATCAGTAAATCTAATTGTATATTCATGTGAATTGCTCACTTTTGGAGTTACCTATATGCACTGATTGTGTGATTTGAGAGGACGTCCTTCACACAGTGCCAGGGTGTAACAACCCATGTTGGCAAGTATCCACCCTCAAGCTGTTTGTGCCTTGTTTCCCATGAATTCTGCTGCTCGAGGCACACATGCTATTCATCAAGCAGGTACGGCGGACTGGAAGCTGAGCGTGGCTGTCACCTGAAGCACACCTAGCCTGTAATCAGTGAAGTGCTCCACACTCCTTCTGCATATTCATTTAGGGCCTGAACAAATGATGGAAGGAGATGAGAAAAGACGGGGTACGCTAACGTGGTGGTCATCAATTATGCGAAGAAAAAAAAGCCAGTCGAAAGCAGGTGCATGTTTGTACCTTTTTAAAGACACATGGCGCATTTTGTAAGGAGTGAACAGTCCACTAAACATGGAAGGAGTGGACATTTGAGGCTGCGTCGCCTTTACATTTGACTCTCTTGTGGTTCTGCTTCTAGTTTGAGTGGCCAGAGGATGGACAATGCTGGGGGAAGTTTTTAGTATACTTTACTTGAGTGTCTTGGGTGATTCAACATGAAGTAGATCTGTGCAGTGGATAAAGATGACAGAGTTGAGAGCCAGAGAATAGCAAATTTCCCAGAAGGGATCTCTTATTTATCACATTATTGCTATTTGGACTTGTTTTCCTCAGAATTAACACTGACTCTGCTTTAAAGAACACAATCAATAGAACATACAGCGATCCCAATATAGCATTCCATTAAATATGTGTTAAGCTGCTGACATTAAAAGCTGTTTGCCTGATAATTACACAGTGCAGGGTATCTCACACGTACACGCTGCTGCATGCTTCCTATTCATAGTTTCTTGTAGTTCAGCGGGTGAAGCATGAAAATACCCCACTGGGTCGGGGACCCGTTACACTGATGTTAAATATGCTAAATATGCTAAATACGTGTGCTTTGGATCAAAGATTCACCAAACAGCATATCATTACAGATGATTTCAGCACAGCAGTTCAGTGTGTTTTTATTTTATAAATATTTTATTAATTTGGTCTGGATATCCATTAGAAAACGATAAACGGATGTCAGCCTTTGACCCATGGGCTAATTTTAAAATAAAAATATTAAATAGGTGAAACCTTTGATCTTTGGCTAAACCCTGAGATCAATCAATAACACATTCAGTCCATGTAGTACATTTGACACAATGTTTGTAATTTAAGGTGCTTCAGAATGATTAAAAAAAAAAATCAAATGCCATCAAGAACAAAGGCTTCATATATCACCCAGAGAAAAAAACATTTCCACTTGTCAGCTGTAATCAGCGGTTTGTGATGATATCAAATGCTTCACCCACATGCAATTATGATACTTGATATTTCCTTCGTCTTGTTTTCTCTCCCAGCCTGCACAGCGCCTGTCAATCTTCGATTTTTCCTCGAGTGTGTGATTTATGTGTGGGTGTGTGCGTTCTTATCAACACACCTGAGGGTGTGCATATGTGTGCTGAGGATGTGTTTACCCTTGTTGTCGACATGATTTAGGAAGTGTGTGAGTGAGTAATGGACGAGGATTAGGACTCGGGTTGAGGATGAAATTAATATTCAATTTATGTTGAGGTTTTGGTGACAGAAGTGCTTGAAATACAGCCAAAGACGTATATTTTTAATCCTACAGTAGAGAAGACTCTGACCTGAACATTAGCTGTAATTCTAAATTACTATGCTAAATGCTAACTTTACTTATGTCTGCCTTTGTTTTTACTATTAACTGTTCATGTGGCTCTGAGAAAGTTTTCAGCATGGATTCACAGTTAGTCTTAGACTTAACCAAAACATCACCAAAACATAGCTTAAAACAGCTTCTTTATTACGCTAGCCTAGTTAGCTGTTTTCATGGAAGCTACATTTAGCCAAATTTACAGTGCATTTGGCAGATTGTGTAAATATCTGGACTGTAAACTTTTTGGAGCCACCTTTCAAAGGTGGACTTATGAGACAGGAAGTAGCTCAAACTTGTAGCTTCCTCTAAAATACTGTAGCTACCGCAATAAAATTAGCTTGCTAGCAACCTGAAAGTGACATTTGCTGACTTTAAGGACCAGTGTTTAGGATTTAGGGGAATCTATTGGCAGAAATGGAATATAGTAATCAGGATTATATTTTTATTAGTGGATAATCACTTGAAAATCACAATTGTTGCACTTTTGTTAGCTTAGAATTAGCATTTAAGACTGATAGCTGTGGCAACTTTCAGCAAATCAGTGAAATTTTCTTGCTGATTAAAGTAACTTAGAGCTTGAATAAGTTTGCAAATATATGTGTCGTTTACGTCCTGACGCAAGGAGATTATTAAGGGAGGATGAGTCACGTTTATGACATTATTGGAGGTGACATGTCTCTGTCTACCTGTAAAGGAAAATGAAGGCACTGGTATGTACAATAAACCAGGCGTGTGCGCTCAGTCATTGTGCTTGTTTGCATCATGTCTGATCATCTCGGTCTTGGCTACGTGTAGCTGCGGCCTGTAAGCAGTCTGTTGGCCTCGTCTTAACCACGCACTCCTACACACGCATACACACAAATGCACACACACACACACACACACACACACACACACACACACACACACACACACACACACACACACACACACACACACACACACACACACACACACACACACACACACACACACACACACACCGTCTGCTCACCGGCTGCTATCATCTGCTGGCACGAGCACACTCCAGCTCGTGCCCTCTGGGGGGTTGGAGGGTTGTGGGTGGGAGGGCAGGTTTTCTGGCAGGGCCTCCGCTCTTCACCCCGTACACTGGGCTGTCTGTCTCCAACTCCCCTCCTGTCAACTCAAGGACTCCTCTATCAAGTGTCTGTCACTATCGCTCCCTGTCTGTCTCCTGCAGATAGCTAACAGATGTCCAAGTCGGAGCCGGTGAGTGACATACCATCACGGTGAGGGTGGGTGGGATTATGCGGCGTGTAACAGGATTACAAGCGAAATGCTAGCTGTTGTGTGCTGCTGTTGGTGTGAAAAACACAGTAGCCTACTGGGATTACCAGCAGTGTTGATGGGATGTCACCGCGTTTCAGTTAAACCTTTGAGGGATGATGCAGATCCGTCCAGAGTTTAAGATGTCTGTTTCGGGTGTTATGTCTGCAAACCTACTTTTTCACTCATTCTTCCAGATCTTTTACCCCAGTTTTTGTGACCCTGTCCCTTATTCCTCTGATCTTCAGCTTGAGTCCTGAGCTCCAACAACGCTGCTTTTACTTCAAGCAAAAGTCCAAAAAGTCATTTTTGTCTTGCCTGACATTGTGTTTATTTACAACTTGTGCTGTCAACATTTGTTCTGTAATTAAGTTTACTCTGAGTAAAGTAGTGTGTAACACACTAGTTGAATCCAAATGAACACCCAGCAGCATCATATGTTTGATGGTCCCAAAACACGTTTGGCTTTCCATCCTGGACTTTGGAGAGAACTTGAGGAACTGCAGGCCAGTTTTTCTGAAACTAGAAAACTCCAGGAAAATTAGCGGACATGTTACTTTATGGCAAGAACAGTCAGTAGATGCTCTCACAGCGAACAGCATAAATCCTGAACCTGGCCAAAAAACAAGGATAGTCTCTGGTGAAGCCGTGCTTCAGAATCAGAATCAGATGTACTTTATTGATCCCCGAGGGGAAATTGTTTTTGTTACAGGTGCGCCTTACAAGAATAGAAGAAGTAGAAGAGAAAGAAGAGATAATAGAAGAGATAAACGTGTAGTGCAATTTAAAGAGAAAAAAATCTATATACATATATAAAAAACAAAATATACATACAGATAAATAACATATATATATATATACATAGACAAGGGCCATTCAGAGGGAGGAGTTGTACAGGTTGATGGCCACAGGCAGGAATGTGGCGTTCAGTCTTCAGTATTTTGGTGGGATGAGTCTCTCACTGAACGTACTCCTGTGCCTGACCAGCACATCATGAAGTGGGTGTGAGACGTTGTCCATAATAGTCCGTAGCTTATTCAGCATCCTCCTCTCTGACACCACCGTCAGAGAGTCACACTCCATCCCCACAACGTCACTGGCCTTGCGGATCAGTTTGTTGAGTCTGTTGGCGTCCACCATCCTCAGCCTGCTGCCCCAGCATGCAGCAGCATAGAGAATAGCACTAGCCACCACAGACTCATAGAAGATCCTGAGCATAGTCCGGCAGATGTTGAAGGACCTCAGTCGCCTCTGGCCCTTCGTGTAGAGAGCGTCAGTGTTCTTTGCCCAGTCCAGTTTATAATATATATTCATATTTAGCATCATGATGTTGGTACTGACTCTGATCACTTCACATGCTTCTCCTTCCTTTCCGTTATTTCAGCACTATCTCTCCAAAATGACGTGGCACCACAGTAATGATTACAAACCAAAGAGAAAATATACTGTGTTCATCCAGTCTTTCGTCAGTCGTGACACAAAGTGAAAAATCCAACATCTGCCCTAACAGAATGATGCGTGTTCAAAAAACAGCTGAATCTGACGTCTGAAAAGATTAAAAAATAAAAGATGTAATCGCTCTCGCCTTCACTGGGGTGAAGTGAAGACGCTGTAAATATGCGTGAGACGAAATGGCGTAAAGAACATTTGAAACAGTCCCAGAAGAAGTCGTTTTTTGAATATATTTGCTATTCTTGGGGAAGTGAAAATGCATACACTCTCCTCGTATTTCACTCCTGTGAAATATTAAAAACAAGCGGCACGTATGACAGCTGGAATATTCCATACACAAATGGTTTATTCTGAAAATTACTGCAAGATATAAACAGTCTCATTCGTTCTCGGGTGAAGTTTCCAGCGTTATCAATCGTTCCACTGTGGAGGAAAACTCTCAGCGAGGCTGTAAGAACTAAATATTATGTCATTGTTATCTTTTGTGCAGACGCTTTTCTTCTCCTGGTTTTGACATTCACGCTTTTTTATTATTATGTTGATAATCCTCATGAAACCTATAATTATGTGTTGAATGGATCTTCACCCCACCAGGGAAATCAATTAAATCTCAAAGGCTTTTTTGCTTAATTTATGAGATGGGATTTTAATTCCACTGGCTAATGAAAACTAATGAAAACTTCCATTCAGATTTCAGTCATAGATCAGCATATCAATAGCACTGATGCAAGGCATTTTAATACATTAACCAGCTTAATTTGGAGCATGTGTCTCTGTGTTTGTACAGCAGGGACCTCTTATCAAATGTCACCATCCACCTTGTCTAATTGCACCATCATTTGCATTTCAGGCCTTTAATTTAAGCTCACGTAGAGGAAAAATGTTGCACCGACAATGTGAGAAGTGCTGCTGATGGACACATTTGCGGTCGCAGAGGTTGAGCTCTCGGGTCACAGGGCGGCCCTCTGACCACAGCTCCAACCTTCAAAGGAGAGCATTTCAAAGCAGCCGATGAGCCTCAACAACAAGTGTAATTTATGGGTCAGTGTAGCCAAGTCATGGTGTATTAATTCTGAGACTTGATGCAGGGCATGGCCAATGACTGGGGCGCCTTGAATGAAATGTTGAATGGACTCCCCTCGCTCGTTGCAGGTGGAAGTGAATTCTAATCCGACCGTAGTGCTGCTCAGCTTACTAATAAACCACTCAGGGTGCAGGATGGAGACCGCGAACACTCCTGCCTGCTACCGTGAATAAAGACCAGGATCAAGGCTGAAGCCAGACTCTGAGGTTCTGACCTTGCAGAGTCTCCACGTCTACTTGGTGAGAATAGTAATGATACCTGCCCTGTGTGTGCACGTCTTGCTTATAAGTTCTCCTGCTTTTAATTGCTGAAGTTCCCACTATTACTTGTTTAGACATAATTGTTCTCATCTATTCATCTAATTGAAGCAAGACAGGCAACAGTCCAGGTCTGCTTTCAGTCAAGTCAGGAGTGTCCATGATGATTATTCACACGTGCTGTAACTGTAAAAGACCCATTGTGGGGGCTTTTTTGCCTTTTTAGCATTGGATACAATACAGAGCTGACAGGAAATGGGAGAAAAAGAGATACAGGAGAAGAAATGCAACAAATAGCCCTGACTGAACTCGTACAGGGATGTATCGATCACATGGTCGCGTCACCATGACAGCCAAGAAACGGATTCACTGCTAAATGTGAGCTTGGAAATGCAGAACATTCATGCAGCAGAAAAGCATTTAGAGAGATGTTAGTTTCTTATATAAAGGAGCTGGAAACAAGGTGTCTGCAGGCTTACTTGTCAGATGATTGAAATCTGGTGCTGCATTCAATAATTTCTGTTACCTCGAGAACCAAGAGTCCTACAAACACGCCCACTCAGTGCAGCAATTATCCAGGTGTGCAGAGGTGAGAGAGGTTGAACTTCGCTCTCAAACGTTCTTTTTACAACACGACGACATGGTGAATGCCTTTAGGAAACCGTCCGAAAGTGTGTGCCAGTGTGAATAATTACTGCATCTCACACCACAACAGCAGGCTTTTCACGCCTGATTCATAATCTTACTAATTATTATTGCTTTGGAAGCAGAATTTAAATGTTATAGCTGCTTCAGGAGGAGCTATTGTAGGTGATGTTAGTTACTTTGCAGGTTGAGATTTTACTTCTAAAACCTAAGAACTTCAGTTCTGCTCTCAGATAAATAGAAGTCGTTGAGCTGAAGCTAACGTGCAAAAAATGCTAACATGCCAGCTGGAAGTAACAGATTCAGCTGCATCTCTCATCTCTTTTCACATCATGGCTCAGCTTTGTAAGACATGATAAAATAATTCAGGCAAAGTAGGTACATCCTGTGTTTATGCTCATTCTGTCTTTTATTATGTGAAGCACTTTGAGCTGCATCTCATGTGTGAAAGGTGCTTTCAAAATAAAGTTTCATCCAACATTCACTCCAAGTAAAGTTTCCAGTAAACAATGCATGCATCCATGACTCATGTTTGCACAAAATATTGTAGTATGCTGCTGCTAAGCAAATGCTGTCACCATGTAAGATTCCTCCCAATACCTAGACAATATTTTCTTCTTTATACCACATAAATAAATGTATCAGTGATCAAAATGCCCATATATACATGTATTCTTCACAATTTGGAGCAACACTACATCAACATCATATACTCGACAGACATACCTCATAAGATATGTGTATTTTTGTAATACCTGTGACATTTGCTTGGCATTTGAATCCACCTCCGCATCACAGTCAGGCAGCGCGTACAGAAATCAGATTAGCCATTTATATTGAATCTAAATCTCAGGATCACAATTTCCCTCTTGAAACACCCTCGAGGTGAATTCCCGGTGACATTTACGTCTGTGATTGCTATTTCAGATCGGCGCGACACCTAGCATGTTATTTAGATGTCATTTGGATAGAGGATTGCGGTTCAACTTCCACAAAGATTACTGAGGAAATATCCCCTGGTCTTCTGTGGATGGTGCTGAGGAGATGTGAGCGTGAGCGAAGCTGCCTGGCAGACCCGCACATCCATTACATGCGATGTTGTGACAGCGGGGAGTCGGTTGCAAATGAGAGCCAGCGTGTGTGAGAGTAGATCACGTTTGTGTGCGTTTCGGTGTGAATTAGATTAGTGAAAGTGTGTGTGTGCAAGTTGCTTCCATGTTTTTGCAGATGTTTGTATGTTCTTACACGTCTCCATCTGTATTTATATGTGTGTCATAACAAATTATTGGAAACATGTTTGGGCTTATTCTGTGTTCACACGCCCATCACTTCACAAAGGAACCGTCTACTCTCTGGATGATAGCAAACCTCTCCTATTTACTGAATAATAATCTGTGCAAGCAGTCATTTATTACTTGGTTTTATTATCATCATTATTATTACTTCATATCTCTATGTGGGACTTGCATTGTGCTGCTGTATGTTCTTTTTCCTCCTGCTCTCTCGCTCTCTTTGTCTCCCTCCCTGGTTCTGCTCAAGGTTTCTTTTCTTTCTTTGTTAACCCTTGTTTAACCAGGAGTAAGTCATTTCCAGAATGTCTGGAAGCTCCTGAAGATTCAGATAATTTTGCAACAAGCAAGAAGAAGCAGCTCCCTTTTCCCAGTTCAGTGCGGGGCTTGGGGACAGTGAGAGGGATGAAGTCCTGGGAGCAGACGTGCAGATCCAAGAATACGCCAATGGTTGAGTCTATGGGAGGACAAAGCAAAGCATCCCGTGCAAGCTTACAGAGAGCAGTGATGAATAAGGCCTTCAGGTGAATCCCAGTGCAGTGTGTGCAGGCATTGCGGCACGCTGCCTGTTCAAAGGGAGTTTCTCCTTTCCACTGTGGCCACCTGCTTGCTCATGGTTGGGTTTCTGTAGATAATATCATAGTTTGTTCCAGACCTGCTCAGTATGAAAGAGACGTGAGACAGCTTTATTGCTGTATAGATAAATTTGACTTGACTGAAATGGCTAATCCCGTCTCCTAGATATTGCATTCATATATTGCTATATGTATTTGTTGCCAGTTACATTTTGAGAGGAAATGTCGAGGGTGCTTGATGGACAGAAGCTCTGGACTTTGGTGCGAAAGGTTGGTGATTCATGGAGGGCGGTGACGGTGATATTTTTCAGAAACGTCAAACATAGTAGACTGATCTGAGTTCTGCTCTGATATTAATCTGATATCAAAACTGTTAATATTAAGGAACAGAGGGATCTCAAAGCTCCTCTTAGAAGCCGTAATCCTCAGTGTTAACAGCACGCTGTGGGTTTATCTTTTCAGCCTCTGCGTTCTGTCCTCAGACATGTCAAAGTGAATCAAACCCGCTCGCTCTGATCTCTAACCGTGATAAATATACAGGAATTCTTCGGGGTCCTGCTGTAACAGAAACAAGCTCAGACAGTTTCACACTCTGCGAGGACAGCAGGGCGTCGCGAGCGGCGTTTACATACACCACCAACAGGAAACCATCCGTGTGCTGTCACAAACATCAGCTCTTCCAGTGAAAACCAGCAGCTTCACAGAATTTCCTGAACGCAGCCGATGATGGACGAGGACCCAGAGGATCAACCCAATAAATTAGCGGAACGGCAGCCTAATCATGTTAGCGATACCCACAGACATCTGGTAAACACTTCAGCTGGAACCATGCAAATGAACTCTGGCATAATGGACGGCCAATTATGGATTTGACTGATGGGGTGAACAGAGGGGGGTTTGGTGCATTTGTGTGTTTGTAAAAACAACAAACTGTCTCCAGTGCTGGCTTGTTGTGTTTGTAGGGGTTGTGTATCCATGTATGCGCATGTATACATACATACACAGTAACTGTGCATTGTGTGCTTGTGCATGTAGACATAGGGTGTGTTTGCGTGTTTATCTCTGTGGACGTTCACGCCACATTTATATTCATTTATGTATTTTTGCTGCATTTTCTGGCTGTAGATGCCTTAATTTGTGTGTATTTATGTTACCTTGCTCGGTGCATGTGTGCATTGTTTATGCATACATACAGCACACACACATATGTATTATATATGCACACATGCATATACATATTATCATGCTGTATATGTTCAAGCATGTATATATTCATAGAGACATTTAGATCATTCTAGAAAGAGAGACTGCGTGTGTGTGTACATGTGCGCTCCCCTGTGGACTTCCTCATCTGTGTGCGACAGCGTGACAAATTTACATTACAGAGCTCACCTGTTGACGTGCCGGGGGAGGGGGGGGGGCAGGCAGCGAAAAAAGATAACTATCGATATTGCCATGGTAACTGTCACCCTGCTGTTCCTGGCGACCCACAATGCAGGGAGTGTGTCTGTGTGTGTCTGTGAGAGGTGGTGGTGGTGGGGGGGGGGGGCTGCTGTTGCTCGTGGGGGTTGGATGTTCTTTTCCAGAGGTGTAGCAGGCGACACAACGGGTCGGTGACAGGGATTACAGCCTCAGCCGGCGGTAAATAATGCGGCCATGCTGCTCGCCTCTGTGCAGGAAAGCCTCCATATTTCGGTGTGGTTGCCTTGGCAACTAGGAGCAGAGAGTGGCCCTAATTTTGTGTTGGACTCCCTGAGACGGATGAGCTGTTCGGCACGCTGAGGAGGGCTGCTCGTGTGTGTTTGTGTTCAGATGGGAAATACACAGCGAGAGGTGGAGACTGCTGTGTCGTCTGCGGCGGCTTTAACTTGTCCTGCAGCGAAATGTATACATGTATATGAAATATGTCACGCATCATATATACCTACATATGATATTTATTTCAGATTCTCCCTCTCTGAGTACCATCTTCCACGAAGAGGTCAGAGGTCAGCGGCTGGCTTCAGCAGGATGGACGTCTGCCAGCTGCGCTGATCGTCAGCTACTCGTCCCGCTGCGATCTGCCGCTTCTGCTGTTTTTATTGACTCAGGCTTCGTTCTCTCTTTAATTAATTTGCTACCAAATGCTTCTGGATTTTGAACAAAATCCTGTTTACATGTGAATGAATTAGAGATTAATTAACTCCAACTAATAGGAATTCATAAAGCTGGAGCTGTGAATGGGCCTGCGATTCATGTTCTGGAGTCTCGTGTCCCATCGAAGCCTTATTGGCCCTAAACTCCTGGTTTAGGCTAAACGCCACAAGCATGGATTAAAGCTAAAGATACACAGAAGCCCGAATTGTAACACTCGCCTGCCATGTCGCAGGCATCGTGTCACCCAGATGTGTCATACAGACAAGGAAAGCCAATGATCAGCTGGGCTTGTGCCAAATGGGATAAAAGTGCTTCTTTTCTGGCGCATGCAGTTATCAGCTCACGGTGTCAGACGTCGAGATGTCATCCGTGTGTGTTTTTACATTCAGAGCAACACACACCGGTGTTTTGATGTGTGTCGTACGCCACCAGCATCGTGACATGTAAACGCCTCAACAGTGCAAATCTTGTGTAAGCCCCGCCCACTCTTTGCATTGATAAACGTGATGTTGCTCTTGTCTTTTGTTAATGGTGATCAGATGTAGAAGCTGAGTCCAGCAGAGGGATGAATGCAGCAGAGTCGAGGCTGCAGAAACCAGGCCAGGTTCATCCTCACCGTCTGCCGCTGCAGACGTGACAGAGAGGCTGCAGACGATCAGAAAGGGTTAGACCCCAAACATGCATCGCCTGCTCCTCTTCCAGAAAATACAAGACACCCTTCGTCACGTTTTTGTCCATAGGAGTAAAACAACTAACAGAGCCTAATTTAATTTTGGGAAGAGTCAATATGTTGCCAAGGAGACAGTAATACACTGCCCAGCGTCTCATCTTGCACACTCAATAATTCATTTGCTTTACACTCGTTTACAAACGACCTTGGAAACTCTCAGTGACTCTGAGCGAGTTGACTACTTTCCTTTCAGCACAGGAGAAAAGACATCTTCATCCCATTTTGTTGGTGGAATCTATATATGGCCGTTCAGCAAATAGCCGGTTTCTGCTGATGACAGCGTGGCAACAACAGCATCAGCGCACCAGCAGCTCTGTCACGTTAATAATATTTTTCATTTTATTTCTGTCTTCCCATCGTTCTCGCCGGCTCAATATCTCTCCGTCCGTCCCTCTCTGAGCATCTTTCTCTCGGTCGTGTGGTGGACAATAAATCAATAGTGTATCATTGAAGGAGACATCTGTGGGAAAGTGAGGAAATAGGAGACCTCAGGGTGGAGCGAGGAGCGAGGAGGTCTGCTGGATCATCAAATGAAGTCTGTCCCTCTGTCTTCCTCCCACTGGGTTACTCTGTGGGTGTGTGTGTGTGTGTCATGGCGAGCCATAATCTGCCTCAATAAGAGATGAGATAAAAATTTTACTGCTCTGTGTGTGTGTGTGTGTGTGTGTGTGTGTGTGTGTGTGTGTGTGTGTGTGTGTGTGTGTGTGTGTGTGTGTGTGTGTGTGTGTGTGTGTGTGTGTGTGTGTGTGTGTGTGTGTGTGTGTGTGTGTGTGTGTTTGTTTTTGTTTGTCACTGTGTGTGTGTGTTAGGATGTGAGCCAAAACTGTCAAACTGAGAGTTAAAAATGTTGCTGCACTGTGTGAGTGTGTGTTTGTGTATGTTTGGGAGAGAGAGAAAAGAAAAATGCGATGATTAAATGAAAGAATCACACGTTCACATGCATGCACGCATGGCTCCGTGTCCGTCCATGAATGTCTCGCCCTCCGTTATTTTGTCTCTTTGATGGAAGGTGCGCTTCATTCATAATGTATCATGGAGGCGAGCGCATATAAAACATTACCAGACCCCATCAAATTCCAGACAGTAAACTGTCTGGCATCGGTCCCACTAGCACCGCCCAAGGCAGCCTGACACACACGCACACACACACACACACATGCATGTGAACACGCTCACATGGGAGTAAACCAAAGTACTTGTACTCAAATATTGATCTGCAGGCTTCTGTTTCCAATTCAGCCACACTTATGAAATTCACTTGCAAATGTACTTCAAACAGAGACAGTGGCCAGGGGTGACGGTCTGCAGCTGTGTGTGTGTGTGTGTGTGTGTGTGTGTGTGTGTGTGTGTGTGTGTGTGTGTGTGTGTGTGTGTGTGTGTGTGTGTGTGTGTGTGTGTGTGTGTGTGTGTGTGTGTGTGTGTGTGTGTGTGTGTGTGTGTGTGTGTTTATGCAGGTTCTTTCAGTAGTTTTTTTTTCCTGAATCAAAATCGATGTTGTTTTTGGTTGTTTTTTGTATTCAGAGCTGTCTCTGTGTCTGCAGAGAAACTTCTATCAGCGAAACTTTCCACAATAACGTCGTCTGCTTCACAATGTTTGCATGAAAGATGCGACTCGTACTCATACCTGAACTACAGAATGTAAGTCGGTGACGACCAAAACAATTACCAACGGACGTGCATGAGCCTCGGAGAGTGGCAGCGACAGGCGTACCGGACAAACACCTGGTTAATACAGCATGTTAGTTTCATAAGTTCAGTTAAAATAAGTCACAGTTAGTGTTGTTTTTGGCGGCCTGTTTTAATTTTAGTCTTATTCTAGTCTTTGTGTCTGTTATCATTTTAGTTTTTATTAGTTTTAGTCACGTTCATACTCTTTTTAGTCTAGTCAAGTTTCAGTCGACAGAAAGTCTGAGCATGTTAGTCTTATTTTAGTCAGAGTGATCCGTGACTATTTTAGTCTAGTTTTAGAAAACTGTTGACATTTTACTCTAAATTTAGTCAATGAAAACTGTATTTTAGTCTCTTTTTAGTAATGCAATTCTATTCTATTTATAGTCAATATAGTATAAGAATTGCAAGTATTGCATTATATATTTAATTATAGTATAGTATTATAGTATATCATCACATGACCAGCATTTTCGTCTCGTCTCACAACACTAGTCGATTTTGACTGTTGATTTCACTCAGGACAGACGATGCACAGACGATGAGTCTGGTTATTTTTATGATTACCGTTAGATAAGCGAGGTTGGTCAGCATTGGCCGAGGAGGCTCTCCTCACTTCAGCACTAACCAGTATGTTTGAAAAGATACAAACTCCTGTTTATTTACACAGACTTGATTAAAATTGACTACAACCTTGAGCATGTAGCATGTGGAGTCTTAGCATTAGCTAGCTAATTTGCTAGTGACAATGCGTAACGTCAAAGACTCATTGTTTCAAAAATTGCTGCAAAATGTGAGCAGCGAATCTGCCGCATGGGGCTCACAGAATGATTTATTCCTCCTCAGGCTGTCTTGAAAGACGTCATGCTGGTTTGAAGATGCGGGCAGTAAACATTCATGCATGTTTTAATGCAATCAGGATTTCGCAGAATCGTCCACCATCAACATTCTGCTGGTTTGAAGCTTGAAGACATTGCTTTTCATGCAGTTCTGTCTTTCCACTGCACAGACATTCATGCACCAGGAAACACAGACACACAGGCAGCTCACCTACAATAGATTCTTTATTTAATCAATACTGCCAGGCAACCAGCGTGCGATGTACAAGGACAGCAGTTAAACAAATATGAAGTCAGACAAGCAGCAGCAGAAGCAGCAAGAATTAATAACTATGATCGTAAAAGACATCTGGTAATAAAGCTTTAACATCTCCAAAGGGAATAATAGGAACAAGAGCTGTTTACAGTTAATTTCATTTAAGAGATGCATGAATCCAGTCCTGCTGAAATTAATACGAACAGAGGAAGTATCTGTTAAGCAATTATTGGATCGTGTACCATAAGATTTAAATAAGAGAGAGATGGGTGGCGCTCTGCAGACTTTGCTGCTAGATGAATATAATGATATTTAAATGTACATCCCTTCTTATAAATAAGGAATAGCTTGTACGCACATTTCAGGATAATGCTGGCCTCCATGCTCGTGAGTCGTGCTTTACTATGTCCTGCACAGGCATCGAAAAACTGACATTGAATGTTAATCATGAAACTACATTCATGTTATATATATATATACGCCGTTCAGAGGGAGGCCACGCTGGTGATCTTGCAAACTGTAGTAGCACATGCTCCGGCAGTGTTTGCACGTTTTGAGCAGTGGTAATGTGTGCTGTACATGTGTTTTTATTTATGTGTACGCCCACACACAAGCTGACCTGTTCAGGGTGTGTGATGCATTGATGCGTAGCTTCATGTGTGTCTGCACTTCATAAACTCCCTGACGGAGCTGAATGAATGAATGAATGAATGGCTGCTTTCATTCATTTGTGTGTGTTTTAGCTGTGATTACAATTTGCTCTAATTATTGATCGGCCTGTAAACAATCGTCTGGTCTGACCAAATAATCAATGTGATGGAGTGACAGCGTCTCTGCTGACAGACAGGCTGCTTTCTCAGTGAGTCACTCTGGTGTTTAGAGCTCAAAGATAACATCATTTCTCGTTTCTGCCCTGCACTGCGGTTTGTCCTGGCGGATGGATGTGATTGTAATGTAGGTCAGTTTAGGCTCTGTGGACGAGGTCAGATCCTAAAACTACGCTGTTCTTTCTTTGAATGGAGACGTCAGCTGTTTGTGAAAAATGCCCCAAAATGGCATTTGTTTATGTTCAGGTGAAAGATCCAATGGCAGCGAAGGAGACAGCTGGATGATGTTATTACAGAGCCACAAAATCAGCAGAAAAAGGAGTTTGTGATGGACTGTCATTCAGTCGCGACCGTGTTTGCTCCCCAACTTAACCACCTGATTATTACTGTCACGATGAAGATGAAGCTCTCCAGAGTTTACAGTTATAATCCTTCAGATTTCGCCTGGTTGACGCCTGTGGTTACTGGCAGTTTAATGCTACAGATCGCAAAGCAAACTGTTGTCATTTTGATACAGACGTCAGGTAGAAAGTGGCCTTTTTCCATCATTCTGTGAGCGGCAGTGATCTGACTCTACGTGCACACAGCATGACAGGCTTTAAACCAGCATGTCAGCCTCTTCATCTAACAGCCGCTCCTCCTCGTTCCATCACTCTGCACAAACTGACCACCGTCTTGTTTTTAAGGTGCATTTTTGATGAATGGTAGCGGTCAGCGCAGAGCTCACTGATAAACACTGCATTTCCTGCGACTCCTTCATAATAAGAGTCAACCTGGGTTTCACCAGTGAAATGCTTTTAATGTGAAGCTGCAGCAGTTTGAAATGTTCTGTTTGCATTCACAACTTGATACAGATTTTTTTTATTTTTGTGGTGGACGACAGATTGACGTAACTGGCTGATTTTTCATTTCTGTTCATGTAAACAACACAAAGTCAGAGAAAACGTGATGTGACTTGTTTTTGTGAAATGACCCTCTCACCGCTCATCTCTTCCAAAGAAGATGGATGGATGTTAATGGATGATTTTCCTGGACTTATTTGCACTTTCTAAGAACCCCCCTGCTGTCCTCTCATCCCTTTCGCAGAGAGGCGTCCGATGATTGATCGCGCCCTCTGTCCACCCTCACCTCTGTTTCCCATGTTTCACCTCTGCACTGCAAAACACTGCTGAGCCCTCCGATCCTGTTTTAATCAGAATA
Source organism: Chaetodon trifascialis (assembly GCF_039877785.1). NCBI lineage: Eukaryota > Metazoa > Chordata > Actinopteri > Chaetodontiformes > Chaetodontidae > Chaetodon > Chaetodon trifascialis. The sequence continues at coordinate 3,253,452 of NC_092066.1, read as the reverse complement.
TTTAGATTCCTGCGCAGATCTTCAGGACAGCGCTTGACTGACGAAAACAAATCTTGGATCAAGCTGCAGCAGTGGAGTGACAGATTATTTGTTCGTCTTTCAGCTCGCCGTGTTTGTCGAATGTACTTTAATCAAGCGGAGAGCTTTGTGGAGTGACGTGTTGTCTTCACAGTATATCTGCATCTTCTCTCATTTTTTTTAAAGACAAACATAAACGATACCAGATTAAACGACTTGTTGAGACAGATTTTTTTTTTTTTTTTTTGCAGCGTGCCGGCTAGCTGAAAGCAAAGCCTGTCTCTGGGAGGAGGACAAATCGGCTTCTTCATGGCCCAGTGAACCATCGACTCGGTAACCAGCAGAGTCCTTCAGATAGAAAAGATGCATGGTGCTTTAAACCGTTGCAGGCCTCGACTCCCCCCACCCCCCCAGCCCCCCCTTCCTTTCCATTCCTCGTGCTCGGGCTTAAAACCGCTGCTCCATGACACCGGGCATCACACGTAGAATAAAAATGAGGTGAGGCGGCTGGAAAATTGAACATGTTGTCAGGCCGCAGTGGCTGTTTTCAGTGATTTAGGAACTGCAGGCCGCACTCGATTAGGGTCATTCATTCTGGGTAATGTAAATACAGTGATAGCGGGGTTGGCCATGTGAAGAAGGAGAATGTTTGCTGAGGTTATTGGTAATGGGAGTGTTACAGTGTGGTATTTTTAAAATGGTTGTCAGTGGCTTTTCCCTATATAGATTGGGAGGATTATTGCAGGGTGGCGTTTTGAGATATAACCGTATATACTAGGAGGAAATGCAGGTCACGTCTGCCACTTGTGTTTTATGATTTCAGCCAAGTGGTGCTGCAGTCCCGGGAGTGCATACGTTCCTGTCATGGGTGGTATCAGTGGGAATTAAACCTGTAATCCTGCCCGTGTCGGCGCCTTGCTCATATATAGTTATAGTTTTGCTTCCTTTGGTGTGTTTCCTCAAATGTTTTAGAAGTTGTATAAGGCAGAAATACAGTTTCATGGAGGTTTTCACCTGAGTCACGGCACGTTAATCTTCCTCCTCATCCTTCTCATCCGTCTTTTCACTCCTGCTCTGCCACAAATGGGAGCAAACAACAGCAGATTATCTTAATACGACGGCTGGAAAGGCGAGCGGCTTACACACAATCTTTTATCTCTGTTTTGTGTTGTCGCATCGGTTTAATGGGGGGGGCAAATGAGTGTTCAAAAGCCTGTTCTCAGACAGGAGGCGTCGCACACAGAGGAGGGCAGGCTGTGTGCTGTTTATGGACAGAAAGGGAAAATATCTCACAGTTAGATTTTTGATTTTTACACATAAAAACCATGATTTTATTTATCAGCAGTCCTTCTGACTCTCATTCCCTCAGCTTTTTTTTTGGCAGTCTTGTCGTCATCAGGGTCATTTCTTAGCTTGTTTTTGAGTTTTGATAGACAGACCATCAACTAGTCATGTGACTCCTGAATCACTGGAAATACAAAGTTTTGAGAGTAGTTTTTACAGGATATGGTGTTTATTTAATTTAGAAAATAGATGTAAGTGAACAAGATGAGCACAACACAAACATCACAGCAAACTTTTCAAAATGTTTTTACGGAACGAAATATTTTAATCCAGTGACCTAAAAACGAGTCCATTTCCTCTTGCAACCCTCTGGATCGTACAGTATGAAAGTGTCCCTCGTAAGAGTGAACATGTCTGAACCTTTCCCGCTCCTTTATGAAGAAACTTCATCAGTTTCATTAGATTAATGGTTGAGACTCATTTCCATAAAGTCTGCAGCAGCTTCTTTTACATTCTGTAATCAGATTTTTCTCAAATGATCTCAACATGTCTCATCGTTCGCTTGAATTTTTATTCCATTTGCTTATTTTTATTATGTTTTTTCACAGTAAATACTGCTTGGCTCATAAGTCTTGATTACACATTCAGCTCAGTTAAACTTGTGTACAATAACTGGCCTTGTCGTTCCAAGATGATGCAGCTTGCTAAAGATAATTGAAACACAGTCAGTAAAAAAACTTCAGGGAGGATGATTATGCTGTCGGATACACAGAAAACATGCAGCACAAACAAAGAAAGAGCAAACAAACAGTGTTATTCATGCAGTGGGTGTAATTTCTGAAACTTTTTGAACAGTTGTCTTTATCAGGAAAGCACATGCACGTCCTTCTGTGTGTGTGTGTGTGTGTGTGTGTGTGTGCGTGCGTGCGCTGTGTGTAGTTTTCTCACACGTAAATGTCAAACATTAAAGGAAAGTGAATAACCTCATAACCTCTGCATAACAGGAGTAAACGTTCTGCTGGAATGTCTAATAAAACACCAGCCGGTGGCCGCGACTCGCCCCCCCCCACTCATTAACTGCTCGGGTCGTTAGAAGTCAACCGAGGCGACCTCTGACCCCTGATAGCTGCTGCGCTGTAATTGCCGGTGTCTCAGGCCGGTTGGAGCATGTTTGAAGAGGACAGTGATAATGTCTTATCAGTCGAACACACACAAACAGAGCTCTCTCTCTCTCTCTCTCTCTCTCTCTCTCTCTCTCTCTCTCTCTCTCTCTCTCTCGCACTCCTCACTCTCCAAACATAATACACAAGCTGAAACACACACACACACACACACACACACAGTTTCATTGTTACTCTTCGGCTCACTTTCTGCTTTCCCGTCAGTGCTGCCGACTGACGTCAGGAGAAGCTGCTACAGGCCGCGGTTTGATGCTAAAAGTGACGTTGTGACGACGTAAAAGTGCTTCGTTATGACACACAGTGACATCGCTCAAACTGACACATTTTATGTGCAATAATCACAACACACATTTTAAGATAAGATAAGATACAATAAGATAAAACTTAATTGATCGCACGCAGGGAAATTAAATTGTTACAGCCAGCAAAGCGTAAACAGAGCGGCATAGAAACATCAAAAGGACAATAAAAAGGATACACAATGAAAAATAAATTACAACAATATATATATAATATGTACATTATGTACAAGATTATGTTGCCAAATGCAGTGTTTGTACTACTGCACCATAGAAAAAATACACAAAACCGTAAAAACTGAGTCGCATTGTACAAGATGTGATGGATATGAGCGCGTTAGCATAAATAACTGGAGTGCAAAACGGCAGTTTGTGATGTTGTAATGGGAAACAACATGAACACAGTGCTTTGTTGAATAATGCTGCAGTTAAATAGTATCTTTTTATGTGTGTTATGTATGTTATTGTGTGTATTTTTGACCATGTAGAGAAAGAAAAGACATCTTCACCTCTGCCTGAAACACGGAGTGACTGTGCTGATTTATGTCTCTACGTGTCTGCAACAACCAGACATTTTAGTTTTTAAACACACTGAAGTACTGAACAATTACACTCGTCTTTTTTGTGTCATTAAGAGGGAACGTGTGCATTTCAGAGTCTGAGTCACTTTTCAACGGCTGCCAAAAACTTCCAGATACATTTTAAAAGTCACGACATTTGCTGTTTGGTGCTTTTCGGGGAAAAGAAAAAGTTACCAGGGAAGTCTGGAAAGTTGTTAAATCTTCTGCAGCAGCAAAATCGCTAAGTTGGCATCAGTGATTCCCCTCAGCAAACAAACAAACTCCCACAAATCTCACCAACTCTCTTATCTCAGTTCCTCTCTCATCACACACACACACACACACACACACACACACACACACACACACACACACACACACACACACCCCTCCACAAATGAGTAACCGCCCCCGTCTGCAGCTCCAGGCCACTCATCACACTCCCTGTGACCTTTGGGTCACGATGCATTCATTTGATTCATTCATTCATTCATTCATTCATTTTCATTCATTCACTCCTTTTTCTGCTCGATGATGTGGAGATTTAAGAAACTAGGTTTATATTTAGTGCTAAATTTTTTTAAATATCTTCCTGAAATCACTTTCAAACTATTTCAAAAGCGGCTTTAGCTTGAATTTTTTTTGCCCGGCGTGACAATAAATATAACTGAATAAGAATTGTATGACGGGAAAGCGAATCTTACTGGCAACGGTGGACAATGGCACAAATGTGGAGCTGCTGGCGCGTCTCCACAGCAGCTCAGATGAGAGAATCTGACGCTGAGAATCGCCAGAAAAAGGACAAGTTAGCGGGCTTCCCCGAAATAATACAGTTCATTTTTGTGCATCCTCTCCTCTTGTGTGTTGATATTTGACTCTTTATTGTGTTTGCTTTTAGGGGTTTAACGAAAACTGAACTGAGCTAAACTTTAAGTTGAACAGTCAAAAAGTCTTGAATCTGCTTCATCAGGACTGTGTGGGGGCGCTTTAATCACGTTTGAGTGACAGTTCTGGTAAAATTAGCTCAACATGTATCATCAGATTGCTGAACTCTGATTGGTGCGCAGTAGTCTCTTCAGATGTCAAACTACGCCGTCCTCGCGCTCACAGAAACGCACTGACAGAGACGCGGGACAGTGTGTCTTTCTTGTCGAGCAGCTCTTCGTATCACTTGACAAAGTATCAGCCTTTCTAGAAGTGTCAGATTTTGGCACTTGAGCCTTCCCTCGCAGACGCTCGGTGCCAAGCGAGGGCTTAGGCTAAATCGATGATGGCTGTGCCAAGAAAGAGAATGAAAGGCGAAGTTTCAAACAGCTGTCCCAAAAAATAATGGATGCAAACATCACTCTGTCCAGAAATGTGAGGGGAACACAAGTGATGTTATTTCCACTTGAAAACCTGATCTGGGTACTGAAAGGGGATCAAAATCTCATCCAAGCACGACTTCAGGGACAATTGTACATCCCAGTGTTCAGAGCGGTTTGGATCCAGAACAAGATGTTTATCATACGGAGGAAATGTTGAAATCATTTTTAACCTTTTTCAAAATATCAGCAATATTATCGTGCATTAAAAACATCACTGTATGGACGGAGGTACCGTATAATTCCTGGAATGTATATCTCAAAATGAAACCAGTGCCTCCTTTGGATATGTGCCTTTAGTTGTGGGGTAAAGAACTTTGCAGTGAACCTGGTTCTCTGAAACTGTCACTTCATGTGTTTGGCTTGACTTGATCTGATAAATACTGACTCGCTGTAGTGTTGCTGTTGTCGGATGGAAACCTTGTCCATGCAGCTCTGTGGGCCTACTGAGTAATGGAGCTCAAATCCTACTGACAGGCAGAAAAGGTATGACTTTCAGCTGTCTGGGACTCCGATGTGACTCAGCATCTAATGTCACGGCTCTTTAGATAAGGAACAAGCTGGTGGAAATCAGTTTCAGAAAACAGCCTTGAAAATCTCTGATTTGTTCTGTGATGGAAAACGTTAATGACAAGTCCTGAACCTGTCTGAGTTTTATGACTCTGAGAAGAGTTTTTGTGTCGGAAAGACAACATTTTCAGTCAAGCCAACAGGTCAAAGACGTGTAGAAGTCATGCTAATGCTAACAGCAGTGCTATCCTGTAAACTAGCTGAAAATGTTCTTTATTTCCTCTTGTTTTTATCCTCATGATGTGTTGTTCTTAATAACATTTTGGTGACTAAGAAGCCTTGTCTTGTCTTATCTTTTATTATAGATCTTTTATTATTATAATAACATTTTAAAGAAAAGTTATGGTTTAAGAGGCATTGAAACATGATGGTTTCAGTAATGTTTAGGCAGAAGCAAACAGAGAAATGGGAGAAATGTTTCCTCAACCAGAAAAATGCTTTTCTGTGGAGTTCCACAGGGTTTGATTCTCGGTCCCCTACTTTTTCATTTTTAAGTAAATGATCTTCCCAACCATAATTTGTTTACTTCCAGATGATGCTTTTTTAGTCCTATGATGTAGAATATGTGCACTATATGATGCATTTCTGTTCTACTGTGTAAAAACGCCCATTTAGTCGACTTTTGTCACTGTAGAGCTTGTTTTAAATATATATGCTTCTGTGGATGAGTGATCAGTGATGTGAAGGAGCCATCTGTCCAGTAAATATTTTTGGAGGAGGTAGCAGAGAGCAGCCTTGCTGTGTATTTGTCGACTTGTGGTTTTTCAGGAATACTCATGATCCAGCTTATTGTTATTTCCAGCAGTCTGAAAAGCTATTGGCCGAGCTCATGGTGCAGTAGCTGAGATGAGCTAGCGCTCTTTTATGTACCACTACAGCTGGACGATGGTTACATCGTCCTTTTTCAAATCGCCTCCTTGGTAATGACAGTAATTATCACAATCCGAGTCCTCAAACAAGGCGTTTTTGGCCAGCATCGTCCATTTCACTTCCCAATCCAGAGCCTCATCATTAGGTCCTTTGGGAGGTGTATCTGGCAAGGCCACTGCAGAGCCAGGCTCTGTGTGTGTGTGTGTGTGTGTGTGTGTGTGTGTGTGTGTGTGTGTGTGTGTGTGTGTGTGTGTGTGTGTGTGTGTGTGTGTGTGTGTGTGTGTGTGTGTGTGTGTGTGTGTGTGTGTGTGTGTGTGTGTGTGTGTGTGTGTGTGTGTGTGAGAGAGAGAGAGAGAGAGAGAACACAACAGCTTGGTCCAGGTCCCAGAGTGTGAACCAGAGAAGGCCGTCTGGAACAGTGCCAGGCGGTGAGATCTTATCGGCAGAGCCGTGACCTCGTGTTGTGTTGAAATATCTTTTCAGAGTGTGTGCATTTTGTCTGTGTGTATCCGTGCATGTGTTTGTGTCGTGTGTGTGGAATGAGGGGAGTTTGACAAACGTGGTTTAGAGCTATGAGAGTGTTTCAGTTATGGTGGATTATTTTATCAGGGGTGGGGGCTGAGTGTGGCGGAGCTGAGGGGTGTGTGCAACAAGCATTTATGCACATTAATGCACGTTTTTGTGATGACGCCATCTCCTATGTGATCTGGTAGGCATTCACATACGCATATATTTACATACATGTGTCACTGCACCTCTTTGTGTACATAGTGGTTTTACAGGCATGTGCTCTCTAAGATTTAAGGAAATAGAAGCGTTTTCAATTTGAAGGCAGTTTTATGCCAAAGATGCATAGTAAATTAAATTTTAAAAAGAAAATATACATGCATGCAGAAGAAAAGGAGCAAAAAATTACGAATGAGGGTGCACATGACTTTCGCTTTCACACAGGAAGTCATGCGCTGGAATTCCTCGCTTTTTATCACCTGACGTCGTCCTTTGCTGCTGCCATAAACGCAAACATAGGTCGTAATTAACATACCTGCACAGTCGAACTAACTGTGCATCACATTCAAACACAAGGAAAATATCCTTACCTCACTCGGTAAATGGGACATGGTTCAGTCGGACTGAGGAGAAGACAAATGAAGACTGATGGCCGCTAACGCTGCTTTGTAGCCGTGTGTATTTCAGTACACGTTTCAATGCATAATAATGGGATGTGTATATATAAAAGTAACTCTGTGTGTACTAGAAGCCCAGTGTTAGCCAGCCTGTGTCTGCTGCTGGTCTCTGGCACAGTGCAGCAGGCTAATGGATCACTGTCAGTGTCTCCTGTAATTACTGAGGTATGGCTGTGTCATTATAGAAATACCGCCCCTCCTCCATCATTCCAAAGCCGTTATATGCATGTGTGCGAATGTGTATGTGACGGTGCCTCTGCTCCAGCGTGTACGTTCACATTAAACAAAGTGTTAATGTGTATCTGCACAGTTACGATGTGAAAGCAGTTACTGTATCATTATCGATGCATCACCCTTTGTGGAGCAGCACATTAGGCTGTGATTGCATGTTGGCTATTGAGATCCGAAGTCCTGCCTGTGTCCTCGCTAGCATCTGGTCCGCTGGCTTCTATGAGAGTTAAAGCATTCATGGAGTTTTCTCTCCATGTTATGAGATTTTTTTCCACTATTCTGCTGTAAGTGTTGGGAAATCCACTTTGAAACGATAGCGAGTGAAGCTACAAGCTACTCTTCACTGGAAGTCGCTACAGCAGCTCTACATGTTGTTAAAAGTGGCATTAAAGTAGCTTCACACGCTGAAGCTGTCTCATCAAACCAGCTGCCATCTCACCTGCCAGGTGTGTTCTCCGGGTCGCTTGAATCAGAGGATGTGAAGGTGCAGAGTCTGCAGGATGCAGCAAAGTTCGCGATGTAGCATCTGGTGGCGTTAGCACATTAATGTGTCTGCACAACTTGAACTCCTCTTCAGATCAAAAAATAGAAAATATACATGTGTTAGGACAGTTTCCTGAATAACTTAACAACCCCACAGGTTTATTTTATGACCGTTTCTTATTTCCACTCTAAAATGCCTCGTGATGGCAGTTTGATCTAAACACTTTAACACCCATAAGGAACCTTGTGCACTGGCTTTGTTGCTTCATCTGATAGAAAAACGTTGCACCACAGTTGTTGAGTTCATCCACAGCTGACCCAGATAGCAAAGTGAACTGATTTAAACAGCTGAATGATTTAATGGGCCTCTAAAAAATGTAATCTTTAGCTTTTACTCACCGTTAGCAGCAAACGCTAATTCAATTTTAGCATTATTAAGATAAGTGATTTGATATTTCTTGCTGAAATGCTCGTTTTCATCATAGCTGACTTCTCTCTTTGCACACAGGCTTTTGCTTTGGCGTGTTTTTCAAAGAATATTTTCCAACACAGGTCCTCACCTTTTGTGCTGATGATTCAGCTGAGCTTTGGAAGCACTCCAACTGACGGCCACCACATATGGCCTGTGAGCGAACAGGACTTTTACTTCTTGAACCCTCGACATGCAGAGTAACTCCTTCCACCTCGTGCTTAACATATGTCAAAGACCAGAAATAAAGGAAAACAGATGCAGCCGCTGCTTCGAGAATACATTTGACAGGGTTGGAAATGGTGATATATTAAGAACACAGAGAAATATCCTTTGTTTAACATTGGCTGCCTTTGCCACACAGACATATGGCTGCACTTTTAAATGCCCGATCGACACATACCACACGCTCTGCGTCTCACGGCCCGTCCTCTCGCACTCACTCACGCACTAACACAAACATGCTCCCCATAATTAATGAACACGAACCAGCATTAAAGTGATTTATCGGGCTGTTATTGGCCTTTTATTAAATCCTGATTAATGGCTCTGTGTACTTGGAGGCGCTTTGCATAAAAATGGAAAAATATCAAGATGCTGAATATTTGCAGCAAACATCAGCCGTCAGCTCGGAGAGGAGAAAGCCGCTGTCATCAGAATTCAGAAGCTCGGACCTGTTGTCACAACACAAACACACACCGAGCTCTCGCTTTTAGCATTTGCGTCACTAACATGTACTTTGCCACTGATGCTATTTCAGGCCTGCTTGGCAGTGTTACGAGTGCCTCGCGCTGCCAGAGAGTGTTTTATTGTCTCCGCTCCGACACAGACGAGCACAGTAAACATTTCTGAAAACCAAATCTGGGACCTCGATGAGAGTCGTGTTTGAGCGCCGGCTGGAAACATTAGTTGTGATCTTTGGACGGCGATACAAAGTGTTTCTGAGAAGTGAGCGGTGTGACTGCCAGAGCCACTCAGCTGCTCATTTGCTGATCTCTTCCTCTGTTTTTATGTCAGTCAATCACTCCGTCTCCTCGCTTTCGCTCGCCCCCTCCATCATCCTCTCTGTTTACAGCCGTCCTCTCGCACACGTCGTATTTGTCTTTCTTCCAAGCGTGACAGACTTTTTCCCCCTTTTCTCCATTTGATTATGTTCAGGCAGATGAATGAAGTTCAGCTGTAGTAACTGCACGAGTCACATTAGGAGCTTTTCCAGTGAGGTACAGAATCAAACAGCCTTTGATTTGGCAAAGGGAAACCCGGAGTCGGTGCTAACAGTTCTTACACAGCAGACAAAATATTACTCTAAATTATACTTTCTGAAGAATGTACTAAGTACACTTTGTGCTATTTTGTCACCTTCAGGTATACGTAAGTGTACACAAGTAGTCCTTTAGTACTGCTTCGGTAATACTTGAGTATACATGAAGTGTTGGCAGTAAACTTTTTAGCATGAACTTTGACACCAGTGTTCAAAAACACTTGCAGTACAATTGTATTATATCACCAGTATGCTGGAAATATACTTAAATATACTTCAAATGAAGTGACATTTAAATATACTTTAATAAAGCTTGCTAAGGACAAAGTATACTTTTCATAGCTGAACTTTATTACCATTAAAAGTATTTGTAATTTAGTACACTTTTTAAAAATACACTTAAGTACAGTTACAATTGCATTAAATCGTGCTTTTTGTAAGTATTTTGAAATACCACTTTGAGTACTGCAGGATTAGTATATTCACTCTAATACATTTAAGTAGAACTTAATGACATCATCATCTAGTTGACTCATATATGTCAAATGTACTTTAAGCACAAAGAGTAAAAGTGTACTTCTGTACTTAGATTATATTTGTAATACACTGAAGTACGCTGCGTTTTGACCTGGGAGCCCATGTGTTTTCAGGAGGTTCATGTCTGTCTGAAATTCCGGTGGCATTAGCTTTTCTAGGCCAGCTGCCGTCCTGTCAGTTAGCAGACGCTCCTCTTTCTGCTGTTTTCTTCTCTGGTTCTAAATTTCCTCATCACACGCTGCTTTTGGAAACTCTCTGTTGAAATGTCGCTCCAGTGTCGCTGTATTCCTGAAAAGGTCAGCTGTGTCGTATCACAACGTGACCTTGTTTGAGTTAGATTTGATGAATTGCTTACTGGGCTTTTGTGCCTCTTAGACAGACTTTAAGCTGGTTTATTCTCTAGTAGAAGTTCTCTTCAGACGTTCTCAAAGCACAAAAAGCTCCTTTTTCAGACCACAGGTCCCTCATGTGGGTCCATGTCACTCTGGGGTACATTATGGGAGGTCATCAGGTTATGAGGCCATCACAGATAAAGTTTCACAACACAAACACACTTTCCGGGACATTTGTGTGTGTTTTTCCAGTATTTGTCTCTGCACAGAACAGCTCAAACAAATGTTGATGTAGATCTTCGCCTGACCTTCAGCTCTGCACCGGGGTCTTCTGCACGTTGGCCGGCTGGAGGTTTGCTTCCTGTGAGGAGTTTTGCGTGTGAAGAACATCAGCGTCTGTCCTCACGACGCCTCCGCTGCATTGCTAACGCTCATCTTAAACTATAACTTCCCCGAAACACCCAAATGAATTCACCCTGATGATCATTATAATTAGACTGCTTAGGCTTGTTTTGCAATGACTTTAGTAAGTATAAATGTCATGAAACTCACCGTCATGGTTCACTTATGCTCAGTGCACACTGTGTGCGAAGAACACTGTTTATCCCCAAACCATCAGCTTGTCATGACTTCATAAAAACAGCTTTCAGCCTCTGGATGATGCATCTTTCTCATGAACCAGTGATGTTTTTATTGTTTTGGAACAGAGATAGATGGTTTTCATCAGACAGCGACGCCATGTATATTTCTGCCAAGATATCCTCAACCTGTGTTTAGCCTAATTTAAAATACAATTCACCACTATTGTTATTTTCTTGTTTAAATCTTCTCCTGAGACGGCGGCGTTAATCTGAACAACTGCTGAAGTGATTAAACTGCAGGCGGCGGATCCTCGGCGAGGATGCAAACGCTGACATTCAGGGAGACTAAACGGCTCCTTTTTGCTGAGAGCAGAGCACAACAACACTTTTCTTAAAGCTATAATGAATTATGCTGCATTAGTACAGCAGGGTGAGCCATTAGCAGCTCTTATAAGTGTCACATAATCACATTTTTATCTTTATTTAGCCAGGAGAGGTGTGCTGAACAAGCAAGGTCTAATTAATCACATACAGTTACACCTGGGAGATGCAGTCCTCTGCTGTTTACCAAAAACAGGCTGCAGACAGGAAGTACTGAGTTCCTTAAAGTTTTCTGACAAGCCACCAAAATTTCCTTCAGTATTTTAATCTTTCAGTTGTATTTTTTGTAAATTTGATCTTTGTGCGTGATCAACACGCTGTTTCAAAGCTTTCCACACGACCAGGATACAGTGCTGCTGGAGAAATACAAGGTGCCTGTCAGTCATGCTAAACATTGAAGTCTGATTGTTTATTACTCTCTTATGATGAGTATTTTATGTGGTAAGTACATGAAATTGTTATTTTTGTGAAGTGTAGGATACAGTAAAACACAGTCTGTGGACAAAACAACATGATGTTTCCTCCATTGCAGTCAGACATTGCCTCTCCCTGTTCAGCCTTTCATCCTGTGATGTCAGTCTAAATATAATCCAATGATCTCCCATCAGACTTCATCAATATGGCAGAAATAAGGCTTATAGATCCTTTACTGAACTTAAAATGAACAAAGAAAAAATCCATCCGGGGTCCTTTAAAGCAATAAATGATGTGTTTCCAGAGCTCTTCATATCCATTTTGAAAAAAATCACTTTTCAGTATCTTAAACATAGTCAGGATGAGTTCAATGATACAACCCTCAAAGTTAAATATCGTTTAAGCTTTACAGCTTAATACAGTCACTGACTGGGAAGACGAAACAAATACAACGCAGTTACATATTTAGCATGTCTCCAAGCCTGAGTATTTTGGCCCGTTTTCTGCATTTTCATCACTAAAACAACCAAAACCAACACGTTGAGTCAGTGGGCCAAGCTGCCAGATGTAGGTCACCAGAGCCGGCTCAGAAACATGTGTCTTGGACGGTCGGTTTAACAAAGATCAGATGTGGACTGCCCGCCCGGCGGACACTGCCCACCGCTTGCGCCGCGCTCACATGCCAGCCAGCCGGAGTTTGCGTGCGCAGTTCTCTTGCTCGCATGCGTCGGGAGCGCACAGAGGGCGCACCGGTGTCAGTTTGCTCCAGCCCCTTGTAGCGGTCGGTCGCTGCTGGTTGCGCGCAGAGGCGTCTGGCAGCAGGAATTTGGGGAGTGGAAATTCCGCTGTTACTTTCACGGCTCGCCTCGTATTTCTGACATTTCTGCTGTGACGGTCAGTTCGTCGCTGCGGGGTGAGAGAGGCGGAGAGAGAGCGGGGCTGAAACAAGGAGTAAAATCAGAGGAGCGGCGCTCCGATGTTCCTCGCTGTCGGTTTTCTCTGAATGCCGCTTAACTACACATTTCTCTCGTACGTTTCTACGCTTGGAAGTACGTCCGTCGCTCCTGTTCGGTGTCAGAAGTGAGAGGTTTGACAGAGAATCAAGGGCGCGCGGCTGCCACTTTTGGCGAACGGAATTTTCCTTTTGATTCTTCGTCTTATGTCCTGCGTTTGGATTATTTTTTGATTCCAGGCGATGGCAAGTTGGTCCCTGACAGACGCGGGGATCTGGTGCTGAAGCTCGCGGGATGCTGGGGTCCCTACAACAACCACATTTCTTACTTTGAGACAATTCTCCGTCATTTTTCTCTTTAGGACGTAAGCCCCTCTGGACGTTTCCCCCCTCCTCCGTTTGTCTTAATTTTCTTTTCCAGAATGTCTGTGTTGTACAATCTAAGGATGCGTTGTGGATTGCTATTGTTCCTTTTCACCCAAGTCACCCTGGTTGCCTCGTTGACTCATGCTGGTAGGTGTTGACTCGTCGCTGAATGCATGTGTCTTGACAACAGGCAGAACATTGATCCATTTTGCATCATTTTGCACCATTGTTGCCTCTCACCTGTTATTGCCTCGGCTTTCCCTGCGAGAGCACGTCCGCAGGGGCTCAAGTTAGACCGCGTACAGACTGCTTTCACTATAATGACTCTAATAGATGAAAACAACGAAGGATATTACTCAAAATACACCAAAGATGTACCAAAACCGGGTTGTTGTAAACATGTTTAGCGATAAAAAGATGCACAAAGTGCCTCACAATCACTACAAACTGACGATGTATTATCACAGACGCACTAGGAGTCCCCATGTTAAGATTTACTCATTAGAATAAAAATATCACACATTTTTCATGAAGGTCTTTTGGCGCGTCAGCCACGCAAAGACGCATTTTGGAGCTTTTGCACGTTGCCGCTGAAGCTTGATACGAGCGGCTGAATAAATCATTCATTGAGAAAATTAAACAGAACAGAACAGAAGCAGCACGAGCCTGCCTCACCTTAATGGGCGTCATCACATCTTATGGCAGGGACGCAGAGGAGCCTCTGTACCACACCTTCTCTGATCGGGGATTTATCGCCTTTTTAAAGCTGGTACAGTTTCCTGAGGTGTGAATTTATTGTTGCAGTGTGTGTGGATGCGCTGCTTGGCGCATAAATCGGCGCTTTTCTCGCAACATAATTTTTACTCCTCTGGTGGGATATTTGGATTTCTGGTGATCCGCAGCTGGAGGTCTTAGTGTCCTCACCCCACCCCTGCTCATGCACTTTAATGTTCACGCTAAAATGTGCTGTCAGCGTCTAAGTTCAGTGTCTACAAAGTGCGTTTCCCTCCGCTAACTGACCAACTTTCTGCCTTCTCTTGCGGCGCAGGTAATTGCGGGGGGAACATAGAGATGCACACCGCGGGCTACCTGACCTCCCCGGGCTACCCCGGCGCGTACCCGCCCTCCCAGCTGTGCGTGTGGGTGATCACGGCCCCAGAGCCCGGCCAGAAGATCCTCATCAACTTCAATCCGCATTTTGATCTGGAGGACCGCGAATGCAAGTAAGAGTTCACTCCTCACTCTCTCTCCCTTCTCCTCCCACCCTGCTTTGCTCTCTCTCCTCAATCCTGCCTGGATACAGTGTGAAACTCTGCCACCTATTGGTCAAGGAGTTCTTCATCAGCTCCCAGGGATCTGGAGGATATGGCACCCAGGCTGCTGGCAGTCGCTTCAGAGGAAAATGGGGTTTGATGGGTTTTGTAATTCATACTTGATAAGGAGGGAGGGTGTCTCGTGTCTCTGCTCGGGCTTTTTGGCAGGAATTTAGAGGAGAGTAAACCCGGAGAAACGCAGAGTGCACGGGCTTTTTGAGAGAGATGCTGTTTGCTTTTCATTTGGAGGCAGAGTTTACCTGTTTGTATTTGGAGGAGTTTCTCTGAACCTCGAGGATCTAATCTAATCCTACAAATTGTTGGAAGTGCTGCTGTCAGGTTTTTCTAAGCTGACGGTTTTGTCTGAAGCTGTTTACTTTGTCTGCACTTACGTTTTCTGACTCTGAGCTTGTTCATCCGCCTTTATATTTCCAATTGCAGCTGTAACGATAAGTTCATCGATTAGTCGATCAGCAGAAAATGAATTGGCAACAGTTTTGTGTATATTGTAAATATCATTGGTTCCAGCTTTTCAAATGGGAAAATTTGCTGCTTTTCTTTGGTTTTTTTTGCCAAATTGAAGTGATTTGATGGTATCTGCTTTTGCCTGTTTGCTTTATAGAGGAACGATTAGCTGATTCATTGAGAAAATAGTTGTCCGATTAATCAATAATGAGAGTAAATGTTAACGCAGCCCAGTTTCCCGTCACCATCAGCCAGGCCCGGCAGGTGTTACTTCTGGATAAAAACACTTAAAAATGTCTTTACATAACAAGCTTTTTCCACACAGACACTCAAACATGCACCACAAGTCATTCCTGCACATAGTGGTGCTTTCCTGAGCGTTAGCCTACAAAAACCTGTAAACAAGCACTCATGCAGACACACACAAACCCCCCCCCCCCCCCCCCCCCCCCCCCGACCCAGAGACACACACTGGATTGTGTGCATCCACACAGCAGCCCATGTGTTGCTCTCCTCCATAAATAAGCCTGTTTTTGTGTCGGCTTCTCTGTCTTTTTTAAAAGCTCCATAAACGGCTCCTGTGTAAATCATGGCTGGCTGTCCGGTGCTGTCTCACAGATGGGGTCCTCCAATACTATCGGATCATGTTTCACCACCAAGGGACTAATAAACCATTAGCGCTGTGGACAGAGAGTGGATATCGTGTTTTTCAGTGGATCACACACCTTCCTCTGTGCTGTTAGGAAAGCTTTTACCTGGAAGAGCTCATTCTGTAACGACCTTATTTGTGTGGTGGCCCTGGGAGCAGTTTAAGTATGTAATAATGCTGTCTAAGTACTTAATGAAATGTAGTAAATCTTGGTGATAAAATTTTAGACAGTGGTTGGCGCTGTAGCACACCACCAACAGAGTATTATTGTCTGTTTAAATTACTTTTCCATAGGTTAATGTGCTGGAATGAGGCGTCGTAAAGGCAAATATTATGATTTCATTTGAGGTGAACATGTGCTGAACATGTTGCTAAAATGTTCTTATCCATCTTGCATCTGAGGAAGAACCAGAGGAAGGTTTCCAGAGACAAAGAAAGATCAAGTTATTTCATATTCAGACGGTGACAAAGTGTCATCAGATTTCCAGACTGGTTTTTATGGATCTGAAGAGGCTCTGCGAGCTGTTCGTCACTGTCCCAGCTCGTTCTCTGTGGTGGGACTGTCGACTCTGGCTGCAGGCACGCTGCTCGGTAAGCCTGCAGTGAGGACGGCACAGGATTCAAACCTGCGACGGCTCACCGGCCTGGCCACCCTGCAGCCACCTTAACATGTCATTTGACTGTTTGGTCAGGGGCCTCCGATTTGCTCGACTGGTTTCATTATTTGTTGTGTGAGTTTATGTTGGATGATGATGGGGTGTAGCTCGTCGCTCTCTGACTTGGCAGGAGCGGTGTTGTTTTTGGGATCGAGTCAAATGTTCGAAATATGCCCACTGAGCCGGGCTTTAAGCCTTTGGCAAGACCGCAGTCCCACTTAAAAATTTCCTGAGATGATATTTAAGAGTTTGCTTTCACAGTTTGATGCCACCAAACCCGACGTCAGCTCGGAAATGTGATCCCGTCCAGGCAGCGACGTGATTGGAAACAGCAACAGACTGTGATGTTTTACCATGAGTGTGAGGTCTTAAAGGCCGCCTCTGATAGGCTTTCAATCCGGAGACACGTGGGACAGCGAGCATCTGTCCATCAGCAAGTGTCCAGAGACGTCAGAGGTCAAAAGTCAGATTTGATCAACAGAAGATTAACGTAACAATGTTGCAATCAGTTCATCTTTGAAGTCCCTTCAAAGCCAAATCATCAAACATTCTCTGGTTCCAGCTCAGATAGGAGGATTTTCTCTGCCGCATTGTAAACAAACATATTTGGGTTTTCAACTGTTGGATGGACAAAACATTTGAAGAAGTCACTGTGACTTTTTTTTTGTATTATTTTCTGACATTTAGTTTTACGTAGGCCAGTGGATGAATCACCTCGTCGAGGAAAGCAGTCAGCATGTCGATCGATAATGAACAGAGCTCACAAGCTAAATCTTTACATCTGATCATCAGGAGTGAAAACATGAGAGACACACAGCAGAATGAGAGTTTTGATTGGTTTCATTTTTGATGAGTAAATGAAAAGGTGACTCTAATTATTTATTTTTTTTATGAGTCTGCTATATTTCTCCTTATTTTACCCAACAAGTGACAACTGGTCTTACTTCAGCTTACTTACTTCTTGTCTACTTTAGCTGAATATTTATCTTTTGATAAACTAATCGGCTGATTGTTCTAGCTGTAGATGAAACACAGTTCTGCAGAACCTTGACTCTCTCCCAGTAACCCTCATCGTAACTGAGCTGGTTGAGATTCACTGAATTTCCCAGATGGACTTTTAATGTTCTGTCGGGAAAATCGAGCCAGTGGCATTTAGTTTACCAGACAGTTTCAACAACACTCCACTGATCTCATTTTTAATTCAACTATACTCTCAGTTTATTGTTGGAATGACCCCCCCCCCCCCCCCATCTGATAGCCTGTCACCGCTTGCCCATCTCTCCCAGTCCCATAATTAGATTACTGGACCAAAATGGAACAAACATGTTCCAGCGCTGAGAAACACGTCTGCAGCCAACGAGCCAAACAAAGAAGCCTTAACAGTGGCGTCTTCGAGCAAACGCGGTCCACATCTGTGTCACACAACACGCCGAATCCTCCCGATGCACCCTCGTGACCCACACTTTGTAATTATGATGCCTAATTACAGTGTTTTTAAAAATACTGAAATGTTTTCTGCCAGTGTGATTCATGAAAGAGGAAACTGAAACTTTGGGGGAGTTTTCGGCTAAAATTAGATGATGCGCCAGTTTGGAAACAATGACGCCTTCGTCACAAAAAATGCTTATATTTAACCCACAGAGTGCCGTTTGATGTCAGAAAAATAGCAAATGTAACGCATCACAAACATTCACTGTAGCATTTTTCCGGATGAAATGCATTAGTCTGAGGTTCGCGAGGCTTTCAGAAGCTTCTGTAAAACAGCCAGTCTGGGTGATAATTCCAACGACAACCTTTTACTTCGACAAACTCTCGAGTGGCTCCGTCTGCGCTCAGCGAACAGACGTTGGTGTAGACGAGAACCAGTAACACTTTTGTTCAGACGCGCTAAGATCCATCGGCTCTGCCTCCCCGGCCAATCTGGAGCGGCACCAGAACGAGCCTTGTCTCACGTCCACGTCTGAAATAGCGCGGCCGACAAAGTGAATCCCTGCGGAGCGCGGTGAAATAGAGCAGAGGCACGGCTAAGGAACATGCGTCGGTGGCGGGATAATTTGGGACATCTTTTTAGGAGTTGGCTGAACTGTTTCCTCCCACACGAGGCTGCACTGGCACAGGCTGCACCTCACACATACACAGCACGCACACACATCACACATAGTCGCAACCAAACTTTCTGTCACTTACAGTATGCTTCATGTGCACTGTGTGGTGCAAACAGCTCCTGTGTGCATGCTCTGCACATCCTCTGACACACAGCTCTGTAGCTCTGACACACACACGGCGACTTTTATGGCTTTTCATGTCACATCTTGGATTTATGGGTTTGTAATGGTCACAAGAGGTCACTGAGCATGGAAGTTATCATATATTACGGCCTTCACAGTCATCGGATATCAACCCAACTGAACACAGATGGGAGATTTTGGAGGGATGCGCTTTCCACCGCAAGCATTTAAAAGCTTTTAAACTTTTAAAAGAGTGGGATCATCCCTCGTTAAAGTACCTCAGACTTGTAGAATCAGTGTTAAGGAGCACTTCCTAAGACAACGGATGATTTCTCCTTTACTTTGCCTCTGGTGAAAAATCCTCGTATCTGCAATATCCAGACAAAGGTGTGACAGTATTTAATGTTTGAGTCATTTCAAGAGAAATCCATCATTGATTAGGTGGAACAAAAGCAACCTTACACCACATCCTACAATAAATCCTTCGCTCATTAAGGTCACAGTGTTTGCTCTTAGCTGAAGCTGCTTTCCAAAGGTGTTGATTCTACTTTACGATCACTTTGGAGACTGAAGGTAGTGCTTGGACGCAGCAAAGAGCAACACTTTGTCACAGAATAGCTGCAACGTCTTGACCATCCCGTGATGATAAGTAACCGCTTGTGATGTGAGAAAGAACGAAATAGAGGGACAAGCTATAAATTCCTCCACATGTGATGGAAAGACGAGCCAGCCCTCATGTCTAAAGGTCAAGCGATTAGTCAAAGAACAAGGTTCCTCAGGCGGACGCACAGTCACAGGACCGACGTCCTGCAGCCTGGAGTTCTGCATGAACACAAACACACATTTCAAAGCCTTCAGCATCTGTCTGCGTGGATACGTGGGAACTGGGGAGGTTGTGTTGTTTGTAACGTCAGCTGTGGGTTTTGTTTTTCAGTCACTTCACCTTTTCAAAGTCAAAGAACCAATCAAACGTTCTGGAAGCGTTAGGACTCTGCAGTTTGTCAGTGAAGGTATGAATGATGGATGGATGAAAGATCAATCGATCGTTGGTTATGTTGTTGTTGTTGTTGTTGTTTGATTGTTGATAATGGAGCGATGGATAGATCGATTGAACGCTAATTGGATGGTAGGCAGCACTGATGGATAGATGGTGAATGGATGAGTGCGTATGGGCTGCTGGACGATGGATGAAGGATAGAGGGAGGAAGAGTGGACGGGTGAATCTGACGATGATTGATGGAAGAATGGCAGGATGAATGAAAGAATCAGCAGATGATGAAGAGATGGCCATGAATTGATCAGTGGATGGATCAGCAGATGTGTGAATGTTTGGACGGATAAATGGATAGAGGAAGGATGAATGGATGGATGAAGTGATTGAACGATGAATTGATGGATGGATGGATGGATGGATGGATGGATGGATGGATGGATGGATGACTGGATGGATGAAGTATTAGGGGGTGAATGGACATGTCGATTGGTGGACACTGAATGAATGAATTTCTGGTTGACAAATGGAAAGATGATGGATGGATGAACCCCATGATGGATGGATGCATGGTGGAGTGCTGGACGAATGATGAATGCATTGTCTGAACGAATGGATGACTCAAAGAGATGGATCAATGGGTGAGTGGATGGAGGAGGTGGATGCGTTGTTCAGTAATAGAATGTGGGACAGATGTATGAATCATCGGATGGCTCAAAGGATTCTGGGATGGAGGGATGAATTGCTGAATGGATTGATAAACAGTTGGATGAACTTTAGTTCCCAGCTTATTGTTGATGACCTCCTCTTGCGAAAGCAGAGCCCCCCCGTGAGTTGTTTAGTCTCGTGTTTGAGCCGCAGAACAGATATTCTATTGAATCTCAGCTTTCTTCATGTGGCTTCAGACCGAGGGCTGTTCCACCGGCGGCCCTGTGTTCAGCGTTCGGTCTGACTTTGCCAGTTTTAAAGAAAATAAAAGCCTCCCCTCCAGATGGTTGTGTTTTTCAGTTCCACGGCGGCCACACAAAACAGGAAGGCTAAATGTGCTGCTGTCACAGAGTGGTTAGCCTGTGGCTCACTGCCAAGGAAATTTGAGGCATGAGCCTCCAAAAATTATTTGGTTGTTTGTTCGGTGTTTGGCAGCGATGAGTTCCTTCCATTTGTTACTTTGAAGTACAAAAGAGCCGTGAGACTTTGGTCAGTGAAAGATGGGTATTTGTTGTGTTTTCCTGTTTGTAGTCTGAAGGAGTAATTGTCCTGTCTTATGCAATATGCTTCAGATTTTGTTTTTTGTGTTGCACTGGCACATGTGGAATTTCTTTTCATTTGTTTAAACAGAAAATATTCATGAAACCTTGACAGTTTTAGGTTTTAATTGGGACCAAAACGTCTGATTTCCGCTTTCAGTTTCCTTTGTTTCCACAACAATTAACAGGATTTAAATACTCACAGGGTTTTAATAGAGCATGTACTGATCAATATGCCTCTCCCTTTTGTCATGCCATCTTTGTTTCCCAAAACTACTACATTTCCCACGATGCATCAATCTAAGGCTTCCCTATAGTACTCAAACCAAGGACGTCAGTTTAATCGTTAAATCGCTCCTGGTTGTTCAGTGTGATGCTCGCAGGACGTGAGATATTAAAGTGGAACAAATAGAAATGAAGAAGGAGAAGAAGAGGAGTAACGATGATGAGGAGTAAGCAAAGGGGACAGAGGTGGAAGATAAGAGGAAGAGTGGAGTCAGACTCAGAGAGACAAAGGGCTTGGGGCTGGTTGGCATGGTCAGTCCGATCCTGACCTCGGTGACAGACCTCTCCCTGTCTGTCCTCCTCCTCCTCCTCCTCCTCCTCCTCCTCCACCACCACCACCCTCGGGCAGTTGTTTTCATCCCGTCACGTCCTTCAGCATCACTTTCTCTCTCCTCACACTCTGAACTCCGTGTGCACCCGTCATGTTTTCAGCCCATTTTTTTCCTGTTGGCCATATTGTCTCTGTCTCCTCTTGGACTTGGACAAATGATGGACAACTTTTTTTTATTTTCTGTCTGTTTGTTCTTTTTTCTACATCTCCTTTTTATTCCTGCGCTCTTGCTGTCTGTAACAACTTAACTTCCCTGTCGTGGAGGTTTGATAAAGCTGCCATTTTTCTAATGTAAAGCTAAGATAAGATAAGCCTGATAGCGAGAGGACACACTTCTGTCAAAATGAGCCTTGAATTGATCCTTTTAGTTAATTTCACATCACTGATCTCAGTATCACTAATTTATGATTAACTGCTTGGCCCCAGAGCTCAATGTTAGAAAGTTCATCTATCAATAAACACAGCTCCTCCTTTCCACCATTTATAGATCAGAGCGAGACCATTGGCCGACTTTCACCGGCCGACTCTCGTCTCTCAGGAGCAAATATTTGTCTGACGGACGGAAGGGTGAACTTTGAATCCTGCTATTGTTTCTCTTATGCAACTGTACATTGTTTGGATTCGCTTTTCTAAACAATTATAGCCGCAAACTCGGCTTCCCATATGAATCAGCACACATATAAATAACACACTGTGTGTAGATACGCACAGCTCAGAAAAAGCACTCTGAAGCGCACAAACACACAAACACACACACAATAAAACCAACAAATTGCTGTAAATGTAATCAGAGCTATTGTGGATTCCCTGCTCATCAGTGCGTCGCACATAAACACACACACGCTCACACACAAATGAAAACACATGTCAGATTAGATCCTTAACGAGCAGATTAACGAGGAGAGAGTTTGGCAGTGGAAGAGGGGGGGAAACCCAGTCAGCAACGTCACACACACACACACACACACGCACACACACAGCTGCAACCCCAGGATTTACAGGATGCGCTCGCTGATACACTCCAGATGTTCCCAAAGCAAAATACACGCTGTTATGCCTGAGAGAGGGGCTTCTATCAGAGTGAGCAGTTGGATTTTACAGTGGCGATAAAGCTTGTTTTGAACTATTTCTGCACACGGCTCCTATTGGCGTGTTCACGTTTAAATCCGCTGTGAACACCGGACGCACAGCAAGCATGAAAACAACAGAGATGTCAACAAGCCGCTGGCTTGCTGGATTTTTTTAGGTTGGCTGCTTGAGTAAGTTTGGAGGATTTATCCGGAGCGGCGCAGGCGTTCGGGAGGATGTTCCACGTGAGGATGGATGGTTGGACGCTGAAATCTTCAAGTCTTTGGGAGATTTGAGGCTCAGGCTTCATCCACACTGAGTCTTTTCTTCCCTTTAGAGACGTGGATCACAACACGGTGCACCATCCCTGAAAAATGCACAATTTTTTGGCAAACGCGGAAGACGTTTCTTTTTATTTTACTGTTACTTTGGTCCTGCTGCTGCATGAAAGCAGGGAAGTGAGTCACGCCTGTGTGCATGGCGTGTCAGGATGCAGGAGTTCATAACGGTGCAGCCGTTCAACACGCGTGTTTTCAAAGCTTCAGATAAGTTTTTCATTCGACGACAAAGGACGCTAATGTGACACCATTGATGTCACTCAGCGTCCAGTTTGGGACGCTGAGTCTGGACTCCACGGGAATCTGCTCTCCACTGTTTTTCTGGACTGCAGCAGCTTTCACACCTCAGCTAAGCTCTGAGGCAAAACAGCCTCAGGTCCAGAAAAACCTGTCCAGTTGGCTCAAAAATGCACAAAATGGCCTTATGTGAGCTTTAAAGTGCTTAAAATATCTGAAGATTGAGTGGATTTTAGGAATTCAGCATCAGTGCCTTGATCACAGTTTTAATGTTGACGGATAGATAGATGCAGATTTACATCACAGACAGGCCTTCTTTCTTCATGAAGTCTGTAAAATAAAGTGCCGTATGTGTTTCTGAAAGTCACAAGACACCATCCACCAATTCTAAATGATTTTACGTCTTTTCATCTGCCTCCTTGTGAACTCATAAAGCTTGAAAGCTCAATGTCACGCCTGCGACAGGTCAGCGTCGGACACGGGGGTGAAGCTGTGTCCTGACCTCCAAGGAGGATGAGCGGCCTGGAGGGCTTTGTCTTCTTCAACATGCGCGACGGGAAACCCGCCCCCCTGTCGGAGCCTAATGGCCGCTCGCGGTCAGCGTGGACAATGGAGTCTTTTTGGTCCACAGCTCGTAGAGGAATGTGTGTCTGTCTGTGTAGAAACGCCCCAGGGTGACCTCCCATTGAGACATGTAGGTAGAGGATACACACACGCATCTTGTGGGCAGACGATAAACAGATTAAAGTGTGTGGGAAGCAAGCACACACACACACACAGACACACACACGCACACACACACAGTTGTGTTTCCATAGCTTCTGAGGACATTACATAGGCTTACATTCATTTCCTGGAGACCTCCTCTAACCATAACACACCCTAAAGCTGAATGATTTACACTATGGGGACTTGTATTTTGTCCCCATAAGGACAGTGAGTCCCCACAGTGTGACTGTATGAACATATTTATGCCCTCAGAGGTCTGTAATGTATGTCCACGCACACACACATGTGCATACACACCAAAAATAAAATGCACAGATAGATGTAACATGAGTGATGACCCAGATCTTTCAGGTCAGCTCTGCACTCTGAACAACCTGCAGCTCTCCGAGGTCAGACTGGTTTACTGGTTTTTGTGGCCGCGATCGTGTTCGTGCCTCCGAAGCTTCAGTCTGTTAACGTTTGGATGCTTGGAGGAGCGCAGCGAGCGCTGGAGTGACTCAGTGTTCACAGTGTCATGAGCTCTGAGCTCTTTTAAATAAGACTGCTGACTGAAGGAAACACAACAGGTTTTCAGGAAATGGGTGTGCTGAGAGCAAAACGATCTGTGTGTCACCACAGCGTGATTCATTCTGGGATTACATGCCGACATTAGAGTATAGTGAATGCTAATACCAGCCATTTTTGACAAGTATCCTTCAACAAGCAGTCAGAGTGGTGGTGCTGTTTGGATCAGTAGCACAATTCTGTAATAATAATCCATAATAATAGCACAATTTTGCAATTCCCCATTCTCCGCCCTGCATTAGAGTCCTGTATTGTTTAAAAGTAATGGTCTTCATTATGAGAAACGCTCCCTTTATAGTCAGTCTAAGTAATTTATGCATTACTGCATAAGCACCAATCTTTTAGTTTCAGCTGCTCGCTGTGAGGCTTTGCTCGACTATATTACACAATGTTGGGTTTTTAAATCAATGAAAATACATCAGAACTTTGAATTTATTGTGTTTTCTGTCTTTATCTTCAGTAAAGTCCAGTAAAGGAATTTATGGCTTTATTTAAACAGCAATAAACAAGTAATTAAACTGCACACTGCCTGTGCATGTGCTAACGCTGAATGTGCACTATTAGCTTAATAAATTAGCCTACTTTTTGGACAGTGTTGCTGTGGTTTGTATCTCCACTCTTCTGTGTGAAACACATCTTTTTAATTTAAAAGCAGGTCAGTTCACCGCAGCAGGATGTCACCTTTGTGTGACGTCTAATTTTAACTGTAACGTGACGCAGAAACACGTCTCAGATGCTGCTGAAATATGTAGCCGACGCCGCTCTCCTCCTTCTGTCGCTCACGATGCTAAAGTGTTAGCCTGCAGCTCTGAAAGCAGCGATCCACGAAGAACAGAGGAGTCTTTCTGGTGTGTGTGTTTGCGTGAGTGCAAAAGCTAATTTGGCAAATGCGCTTATCCACTTTTAACTTGGTTTATTTCTCAGATGCGGCTCGTTAAGTGACAACACCAGCAGGCTTTTCAGCTTTAATAAAGTCACTCTGAAATGAAGGCTGCTTCACAACGTCCAGCTCTTTATCTTCCTGCTGTATCTGCCTCCCCATCTGTCCGTCAACCCGACTCCCTCGCTGCCAAACCGGAGCGGTCCCTGCTGGGCTTTCTATATGTGAGTCTGAGTAGAGCCAGCTAATTAATTTCACATGTTTTTGGAGCAGAAGAGGTGGATGTATAGAGAGCCGGGCCTCTGTGTGAATGCAGATGAACGTGTTGAGGGTTAGCACATGTCGAAGCGCAGTGGAAGTGACACAGTGTTTATTGCTTCGCCCCCAGCTCACTTCAGAGAGGCGTGGATTGAGTGTCGCTTGACAAAAGGCCTTTTTCCTCCCAAATCTCTCAGGTACGGACGAGAAGTTTCTCCGAATTCACACTCGGAAACGCCCTTCTGTGTTTGTTTAAGTCTGAACTCGCAGACGGAGCGACGAGCTCACCTTGTTTTCCGTTAAAGTTGCTTTGACCCCGAGAGAAACTTCTCCCCAAAACGTTGACTTTGACTTTCGTTCTTTTCAGCTTTCCCATATTAAACCCCACTGAGTTTGCACCAAATCTCATTTCATCCTTCAGGGTCCCTAAACAGTCTGCCTAAAAGAGAGAGGGGGGGAAGCGGCGTTCTCCTCCCCTCCTCTGTCAGATTAAGGCTTCCTAAATGAGAACAAATTCCACCTCCTCCTCGTCTCCCTTTTAATTTCCCAGCAGGATTGTGCTGCCGCGGCTTTGTATCTGCACAGCCGAGGTGAAGGATGAGGATATTCATACTTTGGCTGCTTGGCCCAATTTATTTTTTGGGCAGAGGAGGGAGTTTGTGTGTCTGCGTGTGTGTGTGTGTGAGATCTCACTCGTTTTAAAAGGGTTTTCTCCTTTTTTGGAAGTGTTGGTCGTCGCTCTGCGGATGCCGGGTTTACCAAAAAATGGATAAACGAATCAATGTTTGTTTTCAAATGTGCGCTTATTGCTTTTATTACAGTCGTGGTCAGAAAATGAAATGTGTGTGGGTGGACGGGTGGCACGAGTAAGTATTTCTGAGTGTGTGTGCTTTATGTGTGTGAGAGAAAATGACATCTAGCGAGCGCGCAAAGCTCTAATGAGCAGTTTTGTTCACACTAACGAGTCTCTCCTCTTTGGGAGGACCGTTGCTTTGATGCTGATGGTGAGCTGCTCCTCACTTATTCAGAAGGCTGTTTCAGGGTTAAGACTTAAGGTTTTGGGGTCAGGGTTATATTTAGGTGTAGGTTAGAGTAAGAACTGGGTTAATTTTCAGGACACACGCCTGGCTTCTCGCTTGTCAATCACAACCCAACTCTCCTTGAAATGACACTTAAATGATGTGGAACGCTCCAAAAACACCTGTTTGGAACCCTCCACAGGTAAACAGGCTCACTGGCAACAGGTGTCATGATTGCAGTGTTGTGCCTGAACGCGTCCATTGAATGATAGTTCATGAACTCGTTCATATTTTGGGCGAACGTGAACTGAACGTACTGTATGACTGCCTGACGAACGTCACTGTGAACTCGTTCATTCTGGTGTCTGAACGGCACGCTCTCTCAGTTTACCTTCTTTCAATAGGGTGCCAGATTTCTATAGAAATCTGAAAACCCGGCTAAAACACGCCGTAAACAGGCCTTGATATGTAGCAGAAAAAACACCAGCCACCAGTGTCACATCGCCGCATGCATCATCAAAACAAAAAGCAGCAAGGAGGCGTCGTATGATCATTTAAACGAGTTTTCTGACAAGGTTGGTGAGGATGGGAAATGTCATACATTTCTTTGCAAACTTTGCCCTTTTCAAAAAGAAAATTTGCACTTCAGTCACATGGGGTGAAAGCTGCAGCTGCGGCTGGTGTGGACTGAATGGACATCAACAAAGTGTTAAAGCAGCAATGGGGAAATGCTGTCCCCTCAGTGCTGATGTAAACCCTGGCTGGATAAGGATTCAAAACTGGATATGAAGATGAAATCTGACGCGTAGTGACAGTGTTAACGCTGATAACATGATTGCTGTCTGTGGGTCTTTATGGGCTGTGGCAATAATTTAGAAAAATAACTGCTCGCAGCAACAAATGGAAAAAAGAACTATGAACGAGTTCATTTTTGGTGAACTTAGTTCAACATTTTGAATGATGAACTATGAACTGAACTAGTTCATTTTAAAATCTGTGAACTGAACTTTGAACTAGTTCATGTAGAAAGTGAACTTTCCCAACACTGCATGATAGGGTATGAGAGGGGCATCCTGGAGGGGCTCAGTCGTTCACAGGTGAGGATGGATGAGGTTCACCACTTTGTGAACACATGACTGGATGAAGGATGTTACTACATGGACTAAAGTTACCCGTGAACATCATCCAGGCAGCAGTTGAGGCATAATCACTGGACAAACAAATAAACCTCATTTCGAGGAGTCAGGGTTGCACAAGCCTAACAAGTATTGCTCATTAGCAGTCATTGTGTAAACAAGCAATCTGCCATCCAGCCTTTTTCATGACTTTGAGGTTTTTAGAAGATCTCTGCAGAACGTCCAGGTAGATTTCACCTTTTGTCATCAAGCCCTCATTTTTCTTGTGCCTGAGCTCAATCCCACGCCACCCGCTATCCCATAATGCCTTGCGAAGCTGCGCGCTTGCATCCCATTCACCGCGTCTTAACAGTGTTAAGAATGAAGCTCCTCACAGGAACAGAAGTACAAACGGTGCAGTTTGCAGAAGTGAGTATTTCTGCAAATATTTGCATGTGTGTGAGCAGGAAACTGACTAAGAGTATTATTTGTGGGTAGAGCTGTAGTGAGGACTCGTGTGTGTGTGTGTGTGTGTGTGTGTGTGTGTGAGTGTGAGTGAGAGTGTGAGTAAGGCGGTGAGAGGGAGATGATGTAGATCCTTCGATGAACACGGGGGAGGTGAGAAACGGGGAGGGATGGACTGGTGTGTGTGTGTGTGATGGCAGGTGGTGTCATAGTGTGTTTTCTGCTCACACACTCGGATACAGCACACACACGTGCCATCTGTAGCCTCCCAGCAGAGCTCAGAACGACTGGTCAGACTGAGTGTATCAGCAGTAAAACACAGAAACTGCTCGTGTAATGCAGAATCTGAGCATTGTAGCCTGCAGCTTCCCCTGTGTGTGTGTGTGTGTGTGTGTGTGAGAGTGTGTGTGTGAGTGTGTGTGTGTGTTTTGTTGGTGGACTCACATGCAGCACTTCCTGGAGTCAAAAAGCTTGATGTCACACTGTAAACCGTTCAGTTTGGGGGTTAAATGTAGTGGTTGTGGTAAAAGTTACCGTACATCTCCAGGACATTAATCAAGTCAAGGTTATGTCCTCACATGTGATAAAAAGGGTGGGTGTGTGCGTGTGCTGTAGTGGGTGTGTGCGTTTCAAGCTCTTTTTGTTCCACAGAGGATGGATCTAAAGACAGTGTTTCACCGAGCGCAGCCATTGTTTAGACGGCACAATGCGGCAAAGCTCTCCATAGCTTTTCAACCTCCATGTCGTGGGTGGTGTTGAGCCCAAAGATCACCTGAACTCTGAAATATGCTCCCCGTTACTCCCTGCACAGTTGAATCTTTAAAAGTCCCAGCTGGATTGTAATGTGACAGAGCCACAAGCAAAAATCTGACATAGTGTGACAGCAGGTCAGGAAACACCGTGATAGATCACATGTTCTCTGATTTAACTGAAGCTTCCAGCAGCTGCACGTTCATGGTGAGCTGCTTTGTTAAGACGTGAAAATGTGGCTGATTATTCATGCCGCTGTCGTAAATTCCTGATGGAGTACCTTTAAGCGTGGAGTGTGTGGTGGTGTGAAAGCTCGGTCAAGTAGCACAATAAACAGGAAGCAGGAAGTAACAGTTGGCAATGTTTCCTGCCTCTTCTTTTTATCTGGTGCAGGTTCGTCTTCCTTTGAATCATGAGTCAAGAGGAACCTTCAGTTTTAGGTGCCGGACCCTCGAGAATCAAACACTAGCCTGAACTGCCTGCTGGGTTTTGATAAAAGGGCACGACGCCCTCCTCCTTTATCGAAAATGCCTCTTGGCTTTTGATAAAGGGGCGTGACGCCCTTCTTCTCAGCTGGAGCAACACGCCTCCTGGATGCTGCTGGCACGGTCGCTCCTCCGTCAGCAGCCGAGTGCAACAAGTTCACACTGTTTTCTTGAGGTTGTTGAAAGCCGTTCTGGGTAATGAAGGAACTCGCCGCGTGGAGCAGAGGTGGATGAGGCCTTCTGGGGAAAAGTGGGAAAGCCTTGACACTTGATCAGACTTTTAAAGTTTGGTTTGGGTGCATCGGAGCTGGGATGCTTCCTTTGAAGCCAGCTGGTTTGTGGAGAGGTGCGAGTTTTCGGAAGAATCTTTTAATGTCTGGGGAGGAAGGTGGAGAGCAGACGGTGTTTGCACAGACGGATCCAGGTGGAGGGAAAGAGAGGTGGATGGACGACAGGGAGGACGCTCTGCAGAAACGCTGAGTCATCCCCGGCTTCGCTTTGCAGGAGGCGAACGCAACGGCGGCTCAAACTTCACCCCGTAAACACTCCCGAGATACCTTCCAGATGTGTGTTAAGAAGCTAGCTGCGGGGGCGGGAGGGGGGCACAACACAACACCGCGAGCATGTTAACGAGCAGCAGGGCGAGGGTGTCTGCTCATAGCTCAGTAGCTTGAGAAGAAGGCAGGAAGGAATGCAGCGCTGCGAGAAACCCTCCTCCTCCATCTGCATCCTATTTATTCAAAGAGCTGATCCACCACATCGCCTTTTGTTTCACGTTTGGCAGCAGTGTCGCCGCCTGTGGTCACTTTGTGTCACTTATCTTAGTGGGTCACTTATCAAACTGTGTGGGTGATAATGAGACATCTTAATAATTAGAGTTTTTATTGGATTTTCGCTCTAATTAATTGGATTTATTTTTATCTGAGGGTTCCTGTAGGTGTTTCTTTTTTCCTGATTAGCTAACCACCCACGTCTTCATTTTAAGTAAAGCATATCTGCTGCTGCTTTCAGGGTGAAGCCGATGGTGCAGCCTTGGTTTCACACGAGAGGGAAAACTGAAACTATGTTTTTATGTTACTGTGTTTGTATGTTATGTATGTTATCAGCAGAACAAGCTTAGCTCAGGTTCACGTTCTTGTTCTGGAGCTTCTGAACTGAAGAGGTCGTGATGTGACTTTCTATAAAAATAGTCCAGTTTCTGTATCATTAATGCTCTGACTCTATTACTTTGAATTAACTTCTACTATAAATATGCAAATCCAAAAAGTATTATCAGCAAAATACTCACAGTATCAGATATGAAACTACTCATGATGCAGAATAATCAGTAGCTGCAAAGCATGACGAGGTGGTCAGTTTTTCAGCCCTGAGTGTGTATGCAGAGATGTCTCAAAGGCAGAATCAGCCACAACAAGCCAACCAATCAGATGATGGTGGCATACAGCCTGAGAGGCACAGCCCAGGGCAAAGACGTGCGAGACAAGGAGTCTCGCTGTCCCCCCCGCTCCTGTTTGCTCATCAAGCTCGGCATTTTGTCCACTTGCACTTCCTGTTCTGTACGTCACTGCGCCGGTTAATCGCCTCCAATGTTAATTTAAACATCTGCTGCCAGCCCTCAGATGGACTGGCCATCGTTTTGCCCTTGAGCAAGGCATTTGCCATGGACAGCTGCATTTGGAGGGCATGAGTAGCCGGTGTGGCTAATGAGTGATGTGAGGGGGCGGAGAGGAGGCCGCGGGGCTGCAGGCTGAGACTCTCTCCTTAACTAGAGTGTGAAGAGATGGAGCCACTTCATTAAACGGCCTGTCTCTGTAAACACCGACTGCCTGCAGGACTGGAGCGAGCGCAGCCATCTGCATGCAGACAGACACACACACACTCACACACTCTCTCCCCATGGCTCTAACTTTATGAGCCTCTGCAAGACGCGGGGAGAGGAGGGGGAGCGAGGTGGAGGTTTGATGCTGTGAATAATAACGCCGCCACCTAAACATCACCGCCAGCACTAAGACTTTACAAGTGAGCACTTAAGTCCATTTCTCAGCGGGCATGTAAAGCTTTGTCGAACACATGGAGAGACAGAGAGAAGCATAAAGTCAGAGATGGAGAGAGAAAGAACAGATTTCGCACACCTCCGGCTCGCAAACCTCCATTTAAACATAGAAAACATTGTTTACGCCCTCAGCTGTCAGCGCCGCTGATACATAATGCGTGTAAACAGACCGGCCTCACAATGACTGGATGCTTGACAATGTGGAAATTGAACAAATGTTTTTGGGATTGTTTATGTTTTTGGGTCTGATACTCGTCTTTTCAGAGGATGCAGCTGCAGCGGTGAAGTGCAGGTTGACATTTAAGTTAAGCAGAGGACTTTACACCAGCATGTATGGACAGAGCTTCAATGTTTCTGCATTGCTGTGGGTTTGCTGCTGCCGTCGATGTCAATTTTTACATTTCTATTGATTATTTATGCAATTTTAATTGTCGTGTGTTTGCCAACTGCAACTTCTCTGATAAGAGTGTGTTAGATTGTGCTGTATTCATCAGGTTTCCCTCTGATGGAAGCATGGCTTTGCTGGTGGAAGTTAAACTAAAACATCTTCAGATGTTTAAATGAAGGGATGTCTTGGCGGCCTGTGGTGGCCTCTCTCTAAGCCATGTTTCCTGTCTGCGCATTCGCTGCAATAAAGACAAAAGAAAGGAATCATGTTTTAAAGAAGCATATTTAGAAATCAGGCTTCTGCGGAAAATGTGCTTTTGGAAAAAGTTTACCCGCCGTGCCTCTGAGTCCACGTCTTCCACTGCTGAAGAAATTTCCAGTTCGTCATAAAATAAATGACCACATTTCTGTTCACAAAGGTAAAGTAAGCAAATGCTTATTTGTGCTGAGTTGATGTTCTGGAGCTCCGTCTGTCTCCCTGCTCTCCGTTGGTCACATCGAGAAACAAAAACCTTCAGCTCAAGACGTCTGTGAGAGATCTGGGGAGAAAAACAAGTTTCCCACGTCAAACTCGTGAGGAGACTCTTGAAAAAACTCCAGCTAACAAGCTTTCTGTCTGCATGCTAATGCTGTTAAAAACTCAGCTGAGTCCCTTCAGTGTGAGACGAGCCGACCGTCTGAGCGTCAGCCCGAACCTGAAGCCTGAAAAGGTGGATCTCAGCAGAGGAGGGACTCGTTTGATTCTGACTGGAGAGCCGATTCGCTGGTCAGCAAGCCGCCATGTTGAAGGCATATTTTGACATTCCACCAAGCTTTCTGTGTCGGAGGGGTCAGAGGTCAAGCCCAGCTTCAGTGCAGAGACCCCAAAGTTGCTATAGATTATCCGTCTCGCTCGAGGACACCATCAGGTCCTGCTTCTCTGCTGTACCTCTTCAGCTGTCGATGCTCGCCAGGCAATGCTGTTTCCACAGCTGGCTGCAGAAGGAAGAAGCTCGTTATGTGATATAACAAGTTCTGTATTTTATTCTTTATTTGTAGAGCGCTTGTCCAAACAGTCAGACAGCGCTCTCAGACAGCATGGCAATAATAACAGACAAACGTCTAAACAAGACCAATGTCAGATGTGAAAACATGGCAGGAGAGTGCAAAGGAAATGCTCAGGAGCAGCTTCACGAGGACGGTCTGCTGCTACGAAGGTTGATTTACACATTCCAGGACAGATGTTCCACCGTCTGGACGTCAGACGGACTTTTCCCGTCCTGGTCAGAGGGGACGTCTGAGTCAGGTCTGATGGTCAGCACGGGTTGTCTGTCTGCGTGCCGCCTGTGTCCGCCACTACTTCAGAATCATTTCCTACATTTCCCACAATTACTCTCAGGGGCTCAGCTGTCAGAGCACAAACAGGTCTCTGTGTTTCTTCAGCTGAAATCCACTTTTATTTTACCTTATTTAGATGATCACAGTCTTACAGAGCGGCTAGAAATATGTGCGTGTGCACTGTTGGCCAATCTTAACAAATCTCCCCTTTGTTTTTGTGAAATACTGCAGAGGTTCTCATCTTAAAAACTTTTAAAATGAAGCACCGGACAGCGGGAGCATAACTCTGCTGCTCACGGTCGTGTTTTTAGCTGCAGTGTGGAACCTGTATAATCAGTCCATTCGTCATGAACTCTCCTTGCACCTCGGCGAGCTTTCTGTAAATGATGTGAATCCTCCACAGGCTCTGATTCAATCAGCCACAGAGAGGGCAGGAGGGGGGGTGTTTATCAAGGCACACACACACACACACACACACACACACACACACACACACACACACACACACACTCACACAAACACACTTTCCTGTTACTTGCACTTAAAAATGCTCTTACAGTGAGTACTTTGCAGAACGTCTGCACGACACGTGCAAAGCAAACATGTACGCCTGCAGGCGCCGCGCAGTGTTTCACAAACAAACAGCTGCACTTCCAGCGTACACACACTTGAGATGTTGTGAAGCGGACAGTGGGTGGACAGGGGGTGTCGGCAGGTAAAGGATGAGGTGCCGCAGCGGCGGTGGGAGGTCCTTGCAGACAGCGGAGACTGATGAAGCCTCTGGGTGGGATCCTCAGAGCCTCCATTTGTCGCCACCCCGCCTCTCTCCCGTTCCCACCCTCCTTCCCAAATCTGACGTCTTTCCTCTTTCACTCGAGACAGAGCTGATGCTTTCTTATCAACGTGAATGGCGAAAGAGCACGCACGCAAGCTCATTTTTCACTCCAGACCAGTGGATGTAGGATGGGATCTGATATCTCGCTCGTGGGAAAAAAATATGATGTTCTCTGAACGTGCACATGATTTGGAGACACAGAAGTGCCTTGTTCTTAGAGATTAAATGAAGCTTGCATCAAACTATCTGCGACATCTCTG
Organism: Chaetodon trifascialis; assembly: GCF_039877785.1. Classification (NCBI taxonomy): domain Eukaryota; kingdom Metazoa; phylum Chordata; class Actinopteri; order Chaetodontiformes; family Chaetodontidae; genus Chaetodon; species Chaetodon trifascialis. Next base: position 3,219,190 of record NC_092066.1, on the reverse strand, counting down.
CTGACATAATATGACCACAGATATTGATCCTTTCACCGTGCAGAAGACGGGAGAGACGCAGATGTCGCTGCATGCAGTGAATAATTCACCATCCAGCTGCTGAATCTGAGATTTTCTTCACTTCCGTCACTCACTCGTCATAATTCGTGGTCCTGCGGTGCAATCAGCTCTGAGCACAAGAGGACGAAACGCTGCAAACAAAGCAGATCAGCTGACTCCGCTGGTATTTGGGGGAAACGCCTCAATTCAGTTGAAATCAGGAAGCACTCAGTGTCAGGAAGACGTGCTTGAGAAAAACAGATGACATGCATTTTTTGTGGTTTCGGCGTGGGCGCGTCTTTTCAGCTTCACTCGCAGTTTGTGACAAAGAGTGGAGGGATCACGTTCAAGAATGGAAACGGTTATTTAAAGTTTTTATAAATATGCCCTTTCACGAAAAGAAAGTTCAACCTCAAAGCAAGAGGCAGCTAGGATACCCTACCCTTTATTCTCTGGTATGAGTAAAGCTTAATAATGCTTGAGCCTACATTTCCCATAATGCAACTTGACAGTGTCTTCCCTCAGTGCTTCCAGATTGCAGCAGCAGCTTTTTGTTAAATATCTGCTAAATCGACTTTCTCTTGTAAAATCAGTTGGATGCCTGTTTAAATTGCATTGCCACTAATCACAGAGCAGCTAATTAACTTTTAGACGAGGTTTTGGACGGATAAATTAGGCTCAGACAGAACAGTTCCTCATGCATATGTTCAGCAGCTGTGTGCGTTCAAGCAAACACCCATGAAACACTGCAGAAGGAGGGAGCAGTGCCCGGTGATCCACTGGGACGGGTTAATGTAAAAATCAATTATGAGCTCATCCAAAGATCTGTGTTTAGCTCTTTGCTGCAGCGTGAACCTCAACCTGCATCTCCTCTCTTCTCCTTCAGGTACGACTTGGTGGAGGTTTACAACGGCGGAGACGAGCAGTCACCCCTGGTGGGAAAGTTTTGCGGAAAGATCGCGCCGTCTCCCATCATCTCCAGCGGCGGCCAGCTCCTCATCAAGTTCATCTCCGACTACGAGACGCACGGGGCGGGATTCTCTGTTCGCTACGAGGTCTTCAAGACAGGTGTGTAGCGGTGTGCGCTTTCGTAATGTGACCAGTGAAGAGCCGAAGCTGCGATTGCTCTGCAGTTTCCTACACACTCCGCCGAATGTGATGAATGGCCGCATGGAAAGCAGCCAATTTAAATTCAGGTGTAGCCAGCAGGTTTCCACAGGTTGGTTCTGCAGGTCCTGGATTGATGACATGCATGTGATGCAAATGATGAAAAATAATCAGTAATAGATACTTTTTTATGTATTTTATGGGGCAGGCAGCTTTGTAAGAAATAAGAAATATGATAATAATCACAAAGACAAACCAGGGAAGGCTTGTGGGACGCTGCGCCTGGGGGCACCATCGGCACCTCCACCTCCAGCAGATCTTATTAATCCCCAAAATCTCTGCTGTTAGCATCCGTTACACTTCACAGATTGACTTCCTGGTTCATCGTTAGCCTAGCATGCCTTCATGGCACAGGTAATATTGGTCAAATAATTTCTTTTAGCTCAGTTTGCAGCTCGTATTACGTTAAACCCGCCTTCTTTAGATTGACAGCCTGCGTCTGTGACAGCACTTTTAGTTGGCTCATATACAACCTGTCTGATCACCTGGCTGCTTGTTTCTTGCACTGCTGGACTTCGCTGCATTCATTTTTTTCATGTTTCCAGCTCTCATCCATAACCAGTAGGAGCGACAACCAAAGCTAAGACCCAAACTGCAAAAAATCTGAATAACTTGTCATCATAAGGACGTTTCGCAAACGACAAAAGCATCTGTTTTCTTCGACGTCTGACCAAACCACGAAACCGCATCCTAAAATAACCTTCCAGAGAATAAAGCTAAAAATGTTTCCACACTCTTGTCCAAGGTTGTCTAAACAGCCCGAGCTGAACCTCTGGTACACTGACCTCTCAGCTGCATCTTAAATAAACTCAAAGACCCAGAATTCCATTGGAGGAACAGTGAGTCCCGGCAGGGGCAGGATGCTAGCAGGACAGAGCTACATCAACACAGGAACCTCGCTCCCGTGTCCTACATTTGTATTTGCTCTTCCCTCTCGGGTCCACTTGAGCGGCTGCCAAACGGCAAGTCTCCTGCGACCACTTCAGTTTCCACCAATGGGGACCGGAGATAAATCAGATAAAAAGGGAACAGACGTTTGCGTGAGACTACTCCTCCTCTTCTTTTTTTTGTTTGTGCCCCTGAGAGCAATAACCATTCACAGAATCACAGGATCCAGGAATAACAATCCCCAGGTGGACTTATGATGAAAATGACTGTATTTTAATATGAAAAATGGAAAGTCGAGTGCTTTTCTGTGCTTAAATGAAGAGCAAGGCGGTAATATGAGAAGTTGTGCTGGAGCTCTGCGCTGGCCCTGCCTCTGATACACCTTTCAGATCTGCTGTAATTTCAGGGTGCAAATGGAGCTGATGAATGACAGGATGTTATTAGAAAGTCAGTGTAATAAATCTTTCGAAGTGGGTCGGCAGAGGATCAGCTCAGAAGGAACGCCGGCCCTGGTGGGATTTTGTAAAGATATACTTTCCACATAGATGTGTGGTGATTTATATTTGAGCTTTGATCGCTAATATAATGATCAAACCGGGATTTATTTTATATTCGCGGTACAGCCTGGGCCTGCGTGCCATTTACTTTCAGGAAAGTTCCAACTTTAGATCATTTTTTCACAGAATAGATGGTGGTGAAAGTTTTGGGAGTCTAATAAAACGAGGATTAACCATCAATTTAAGTGGGTAAATGGAATTTAAAGCCACTTCTTCCAGTTCCACTTCCTCTTGTTAACCGAAAAGCTGGATCTGCAAAGCTGCAGCCAAGTGAGGAAATGTTTATTTGTAATGTGAGCGAGCAGCTAGCTCCTGACGTGACTTTGAGGACGGCGGTCAGCTCACCGCGAGGTCCAGCCATCAGCGACATCTTAGTTTTCTCTTTATTTTGTTTTGTTTTTTTAACCTCTTTCTGAAAATCATGTGACACGATGAAAAGCTCCACAAACAGCAGCCACGACGCTCGGACGTTCGTCTCTTAATGCCGTTATAGGATGAGTGAAATGAGCCCGATGATGATGATGATGATGATGATGATGATGATGATGATGATGATGATGATGCTGCTCGCGTGCCGTCAGGTCTGCTGGCGTGACCCTGCAGCTCTGAAGAGGCGCAGATGTCGCGTCTGTGCGTCTCTGCTGCTGTTGTCCCGCCTCGTTTGTCAGAAAAAACACTGTTTTCCTGTTGTTGTCGAACACGTCTGGCTGCTGTTCTGCTGCAGGACGGACGCTTCAAACGAGCTTGTGTGTGTGTGTGTGTGTGTGTGTGTGTGTGTGTGTGTGTGTGTGTGTGTGTGTGTGTGTGTGTGTGTGTGTGTGTGTGTGTGTGTGTGTGTGTGTGTGTGTGTGTGTGTGAATTATTATCTTTTGCATGTTTTTTGTTTGTCTTGTGTTGCTATGTGCCTACATCTATCTGTGTGTGTGTGTGTGTGTGTGTGTGTGTGTGTGTGTGTGTGTGTGTGTGTGTGTGTGTGTGTGTGTGTGTGTGACAGGTGCATGGGACCCCAGGCTCATTTAGCTAATGGGCTGTTTGTCCTTGGAGGCAACAGGGGTGACCTGCAGATGAGATGGATGCTCTGGCATAGAAGAGGGGCTTGGAAACTGGGACAGCATGTGTGTGGGGGAGTCTCTGTCTGTGTGTGCGTGTGTGTGTTGGCCTCAATATGGGTCCTCTACCCTCTAACAAGTTAAAAACAGCACGTGTACTCACTCAGGTAATCCCCCTGCCATGTCGCCGCCTTCCTCCTCGCCACATTTAAAATCCATTAGAGTCAGAGCGGCAGATTGAAGCTGGCTGCTGAACGAGCTGCTGCTTACAAACAGGCCTCACGCTCTGCTGAGACGTCCCTCTTTGTCTCTGTGCTACCAGATCGCTCTGTTTTTGTTCTTTGATCTCACAACTGCTTTTTATTTTGCAGTGAGTCAAATGATGAACCTTGAAAGCATCACAGCAACACAGTTTTCCAAAGTGACTTTCAGATATTGGACTTTTTTTTTGTGTGTGTGATTTTTAAGTAAGCTCGCAGACTGAAAGCATGAAAACACCTGATGTATCATAAAAGTAAAGTGATTATGATGGTGAGATAAAACAAAAGCAGCCGTCAGCCCGCAGCATTATGACAGCACACCATAATGAGAGGAAAGAGCAATTCATCAGGCACCGCTGCTCCTCACTGAAATCAGGTAAACTGACAAAACTGAACTTAAATATAGAATAAATAAATATGTAAAAGTGCACTAAAAAGGATTTTCCTCACACTCACCTGTTTGCCCAGAAGCCAGCTCACTAAATATCCTGCTGAAGGTTTTTTGTGTGTTTTTCTGACACTCGTGAAGTTTGCGGGATCAGAGTTTCCACCAGCAAACAGGACAGTTTGTCCAAACGCTAAAAATGACCCGTCCTGACGTTGGACTGACAGTCACGCGAGCGAAGCCCATCCTCCCTCAGTCGCAGCGAGTCTGGAGAAAGTCGAGCGGCCAGTTGGTCAGGCGAAGTGTTCGACTTTCAAACCAGAAACCAGAGTTGTTCGTTCTCCTGCCAACCGTCAGCACTGGTTTCCTTATAGCTGCCACCGATGCCTTCATGTCCTCTGTGTTTCTTGTGTTTCTTGTAAGGCTTATTCTCATTTTACAGTCAGTGTCATGACATGCATAATGAGACTTATATCAGAATCTTAGGAGTTAGTTTATTCTCTACATCCCTCGCTCTGTCATCACGATGCGAAAACCCCAAAACACCACCGCAGGAGGCCGCAACCCTCGTTCAAATGACAAGCTCTGCTCGGTGAAAGTGGCTGAATCTCCGGGCCGCACGGCTCCGGCGCATCAGCCTCTCATAACCAAACCCCACCCTCGGCCGACCGCGGAGTGCAGATCATTTAGAAACGAGAGTCCTCTGCAGCATCGTGGAACCATACTCGCCCCGATTCTGTGGTTTCACTGCAGGTTTTCAAAGCGGAAACACATGTCTCAGCGGTTTACTCGACTGGGGGGGGGGTCGTTGATTAAAAAAAAGGTGAAACAGAGTAAGACGGATGGACGGTGAATGAGCCAATGAGAGATGAGAGCAGTGCACGGCGCTTTGAGGAGAGAGCAGGCTGCTGTTAGTGACGTGACGCAGTAACGGAGACGCTCAAACGCACCACACATGCAACCTCTTTGGACAAACACACAAATATGCAAACAGGCCGTCACACACAGCTCAACAACACCAACAAAGTGATGCTTTTGGCTTCATTTGCTGCTTTCTCACAGATTAAATAACATTTATTTGACAGCTCAGCCACAGCCTAAGGAACAAATGTTTCTGCTGCGGATTGAGGATTTCATAACATTTCCGACCTTCTTTGAGTTTAAGCGCTTCCTTGACTGAAGACACGTTCTCATTTACAACGGTCGTTTGTAGGAAGTCAGAGATTTATTCCGCTTCTTAGATGTTTACATCCCTGTCCTCAGATCTCTGAAAAGCCTACGGTGGCCTGTGAGGTTAAGCTCTCACATGAATGCATCATAGGAAAAAAAAACGTGGGCATTGTTCGTTTTTTAATTCCAGGCTTTGTTGCCCTGAAATCACATTCACGTCTGACCTTGATCGACATACAGCAGCACAGATTTCTCATGAAGCTTGGATGCACTGAAGCCATCTGCACGTTTGACACACACACACACACACACACACACACACACACACACACACACACACACACACACACACACACACACACACAGAGTGGAAAGTGTGCCAGCTGAGCAGGATCGAAGCCTGCCTCGTCTCTTCCACATCATTCATCATGTCGCCCTTTTAATGACACCACCTGTGTCAACAGCAAGGGGTCCGCTGGAGTGTGTGTGTGTGTGTGTGTGTGTGTGTGTGTGTGTGTGTGTGTGTGTGTGTGTGTGTGTGTGTGTGTGTGTGTGTGTGTGTGTGTGTGTGTGTGTGTGTGTGGATTCATGTGTACAGGCGTGATCAGATAACTGCTGGACACATCTGGCCTGGCAGCATCAGGACTCCCAGCACACACATGCTGCTCTCGTGCCTCCCGGGGATGCTTGACCCTCGTCCACGCCTCGTGTCATCTTCCTCCCGCGGAGATCAGTCACCGTCCTGTAACCTCGTGTCGCTTTATGACAGCGGAGGTGTGAACCGCCAGCCGCCGGTTGAGCGATGTGAGCCGACGCAGAGATTCGTCACGAGCAGCGTCAACGGCGTGGAGGCGACCGCGGAGAAAACAGCTTGTGTCCGAAAAACATCAGTCGCGGAACAGCCGCCGTGTCCGCCGCCGCTCTGTTTGCACTCTTATCAGGAGGGGTTCATGTCACCTGTTAACACTGCTGAGTGCGTTTTGTGTTTGACTGTCTGAAACTGCAGCCTCGCACTGAGAGGGTCTCTTTTGCATAATGCTGTCTGCGCTCGTGCAGCATCACGAGTCCCTCAGTGCCAGCACGGTATCGACAGCACGCCACAAGCTCCACGGCGACCTTGGCTCAAACAAGCTTCAGCAAGCTGCCCTCCTGTGCTGCAGGTTTGTGCCTGGACATAAACAGAACTGCTGCTCTAAGACATCACATACAGCAGCGTCTCACATGCACTGAAGGTAAACAGAGCAAAGCAAATGAGCCGAGAGATGAAGTAAAGCCGGAGCGAACATTATCTTAATGAGGAGGTGAGACAGTTGTAGAAACCGTTCAGCGACCCAGCGGAGGATTTTACGATGCCTTTTTCACGATCAGCACAACAGCATCGCACTGCTGCATGAAAATGGCGAGAAGAGTGTAAAAAAGGGAGATATGTAAACACAACACAGCTGAGGATTTTAGCAGCAGAAGGTGTTACGTGCATGAATGGAAGTGCGAGGAATTGAGCATCATTGTCAGAGAGTGTCAAATAACAGCAGACGACACGTGTGGGCCTTTTCTTTTGTGCATGTAAATATTCATTTATGGAGGTTTTTCAGCACCGTGCAGCAAAAATATATAAATCAAAGAGCAGCAAGAGCAAAGTCAGAGTCTTAAAGATGTGGCTGAAGCACACATCAGAGCATGTGTGCTTCAATCTGAGGTGGACAAAGTGAGACAGTGACGGCACGAAGCAGCGTCTGACTTCACGCTGAATGCAAGTTATGAGGTCATGGCTGAGCGGTTATGTGGGGTGGCGTGTGTGCGTGCATCAGACGAGCCAATACGGTCGTCCGTCTGCGAGTGTGTCCGTGTGTGTTGTTTGCTGACCATCAGTCTCTGTAAACGGCCTCTGAGTGTCCCCACCCCACACCCCCACGCCCCAGACACAACACAGACACAGGCGGCTCTGACAGAGGAGGCGACCGCTTCGTCTGATTGGATGAGATTCGTCAATAAAACTTCTTTTGTGATACTGTCATGTGATTCTGTTATTCAGAAAAAGGGAAATTTCCCATCTCAGACATTTTTTTCACTGAATTCAGTCATTGTTCAGGAGGAAGGCCTAGTTTTAAGACCCATGAAGACTCCGCTAAAGCAAATCTTTATTCCAGTGAAGTCACAGCTGTAAAAGTGTTCCAGGCTGCCAAAGTTTCAGACACCCAGAAAGGTCAAAACAGCGGAGGGTGTTTGAGTTTATGTGCCGAGTTCTTCCACAACGTCTGTGTCCTAGTTTTTACAGCAGCGGAGACAAAAAGGTCAAAAAGAGATTCAGACTTTATAGTAAACAGTGTCAACATAAAAATACTGAAAGTGACATTCAGAGGGAAGGGAATGTGTTACCACGTCGTGACCCCTGACCCCGGGGAGGGGTCAGTTACTCGCTTCCAAAGCTCATCAGTGTCTTCTGTCCTCGCAGGTCCAGAATGTTCCAGGAACTTTACGGCTCCCAGAGGCGTCATCAAGACACCGGGCTTCCCCGAGAAGTACCCCAACAATCTGGACTGCACCTTCATGATATTCGCCCCCAAGATGTCCGAGATCGTGGTGGAGTTCGACAGCTTCAACATGGAGCCCGACACCACGCCGCCGCCGGGCGCCCTCTGCCGATACGACTGGCTGGAGATCTGGGACGGCTTCCCCGCAGGTGAGCGGAGGGTTTGGCTCGGGCTGACGTGAGTGTTGAGAGCTGAGCTGAAGCTGACTGTGAGGGAAATGTTTGTGGTCGAGTCTTAAAGGGAGACGAGAACAAAGCTGGAAACAAAACATGATGATGATGCTACGACAGGAAGGTATTCATATTTTTACAGGTTAGCTTACTTCAACATCCACAGGAAAGATCAGGGTTGTGGAACAATTAGCTGCACCGAAGAAAAACACAAAAAAGCTTATTTTTTGGCTGCTGAGCTTTAACTTTCTAAGCATTTTATGAACCTTCAAGGCCTTTTTTCAGCTCGAGACCCAGCTGAGGTAAACATTGCTGTAAAGAAAGTGCAAAAGGGAAAATGCTAAATTCTAATTTCCAAAGCATTGTATGAACTCCCACATCCTCTTTCAGCTTGAAGCCTTCGCTGAAGAAAAAAAAAATCCAAAATAAGAAATAATATCGAATTCACAACCAACATCGAGCAAAGAGAGAAGAGGACTGCGTCTCCTCAGGTGGAGCGTAAGAACCGGAGAGACTCACAGAGCCGAGAAGCAGCAGAGAGAAGAGGAGGATGAGAAGCGCTGGGGACAGCTTCACCCTGCAGAGACAGAGACACAGGTGGAGACATGTGGAGGTGAAGGGGAGGAGGAGGAGGCAGCAGAACAAAGGATGGATGGCTTCCCCGCAGGTGGCAGCGGCTCGGATTGAGCGACGGCGAAGGAGAAAGCGGAGGCGAAAAATAGATTGATGAAGACAAGAGGAAGACGTGGGCTGGAGGAGGAAGAGCGTGTGTGTTTTCACTTGTGTTTTGGGGGACAACTTTACGTGTTTTTTATCAGCAACAGCAGGATAAATCCTTCAACAGCGCACGTTTTTCTCTTCCAGAGGCATTTTATCACGTCAATTAACCACAGAGTTCTTGTTTTTCTAGTCGTATTTCTCTTTTATCAGAGGATTTACAGGCTGTTTGACACGGGAGGATGATACTGCGTCCCTCTGTCCTGATTGGCTGACTGCACAAGGGATCCACTCTGTCCACCTTAGCCCTGATTTGTTGACTCTGGAAGTCAATTTAAAGGGGATAGACGGGATTTAACTGTTAATGACACATTTTTAGTCACTTCTGCATCTCAGAGCATGAAGAAATGATGATTTTAAAATAAAGGCAGAAATCAGACATGCAGATTTTCCTTAAGCCCTTAAAAGTCACTAAAAAAACTTCTCAAACTTGACGCTTCAGCTAAAATACACCAAATGCTGCTCATTGTTTGTTCGCTGCAGTTTATTCATGCTGCCTCCCAGAAGATTAATTATTTTTCAACTCTTTTCACCTCATGCTCTCAGCAAAAAAACGCGTGGTATCTCAGTGATTGCACATTTGGGGAATTATTAGTTAGCCTAGCTTCATTTAAACACTGGAAACGAGGGGAACCAGCTAGCCCGACTCTGCCCAAAGGTTAAAATCTGCCCACCGAGAGGAGGATAAACTCATTTCATGTCAAACTACTTGGACACTGTAATAACCATTAATTTCTCAGCTGTGTTAAAGTCAGTCTGTTGCTTGAAACTCGTCCTCCTGCGCGCACATGAAGGCTGGATGTGCCTCCTTCACAGCTTGTTCATTGTTCCCTCACCGATCACGTTTGGAAACTCACATGGACGACGGCGATGCGTCCTGCTGTCCCCCCTGTTCACGCTCTGTCCCCTCGTTTGGACGGCGTTTCTCAGCTTCCATTGTTGCCTAATTAGCCGTACAGCGTGCAGATAATGGTGAGAGCTACATACCTTGGACGGGCCTGAGTAGGCTGCCAGGATGCCCACAATACTCGCTGCTGTGCCCAAAGCCTGCCTGGTTATTGCCAGGGAGGAGACTGGCATGGGAACGCCAGGGACACAAAGACTGGCACAGGTATATACGCAGTGACACACACTTTAAAGCCGTGCCAGCATACAGAACATGGCAGGGCTTTTCCTGTCAAATGATCTGTGTGTGTGTGTGTGTGTGTGTGTGTGTGTGTGTGTGTATTCCTGTGTTTGCTTTGGGAACATGTGTGTCAGTGCAGATAACAAAGCATCTCTGCTGCAGGGTGAAGACCAGGATGTAGTTTTTCATCCCATCAAAGACATTCACGATGTTAACACGAACACCAAACATTCCCATCATGCACTGCTCTTTCTTTGAGGGCTGTATCTGCTCATCAGAGGGAAAGGTTTTTTTTTTTTTTTCTGATGGGATTTGATCAGACAAACAAACATCTAAGGCTCATTATGTTTGGATTTGTTCTTCAGAGGAGATTTGTAATAATAAGAATAAAGAAAATATAAGATAAAATATATAAGAAAAATATAAGAAAATAATAATAAGAAAGTTATTTATTTTATCTTCCACTTCGACATGCTGATTGTTTCTAATGCTGAAAAGCTGGAATCGACTCTCCCTCTGCTTGTTGTTTACTGCAGATATGACCATTTCCTGAATGTAAATGCAGCCATGTCGCCTGCAGGATTTTTCCATTTTACAGCTGATTGCATCGACAGCAGAGACTTACAGGGAAACCGTTTCACACTGCCGCCGATAAGGCTGAAATAATTCCAATTGTAATCCGTCACAGATTATCAGCTACCTGCTTTAAACTGTAACTGATAAACATAATCCGCCAGATTAGCAAAGATCAGCATTCCAACAAGATTGACTTGTGTTGTTTGCGGTTATTTTGCCTCCAGGCTGAAGGGAAAGTGTCGTTTTTCTAACATGTATGACTTCAGTCTGGACTGAACGTTCCCTCCTGGAGAGGCTGCAGATACAGTATCTCCACCAAACAGGAGGCACCGGCAGCCTGGCTTTGTTTCTCACAGATAAGAACAGGATGAAATGGCCAGCAAACTGTGGGCAGGCAGCGACGTCAGCGCTCGCAGTGTTAAGACATAAGACAGCCTGTCGCTGTGAGCTGGTGTCGTTATAGGAGACGTCAGCCCCGCTCTGAGCCTCTCACGCTCCGTCCTGAAGATGCGTCAAGGATTATCTGTCCACTGCACAATTTACAAGATGTGCATCTTAATTTCTTTGATGTGAATCAAAATTCAAAACCGTCATCATCGGCTGGAATTATCTATATTGATGTCACGCACATGAAGCGAGGAGACGTCACATCAGGCTACAAGCTTTTCGGGGTCGCAAACAGGAAATGAGCTAAAACGTAACTTATCACGCATTAGATTGATTATGTCTAGCAACTCTTTATTTTACAAATCCATATCTCCCAAGAATTTTTCTGGAAAGAGCAACATAATTTGGTACTTGTAGGGAAAATAGAGGCAGCTCGTGTAACTGGTGCACTTCCAGTTAATCAGTTATAAGCGTCCCACTGTGCGTTCCAGACTGGAATTTGTCTGCAGGCAAGCATATGATGCAACGAATAGAAGAGACAGTTTCCTGCTTTAAATGAATAATACATGAATATTAATGTTGGTTTAAATTGAGGTTTTCTTTAAAATAAATGCTTCATGTTTCCTCTAATACCAAGTTGCAAAGTGTTTTGAGGAAATTTCCTCGGAAAGGATTAAGGAAGCGTCGTCTTATTCGTTCATTCAGATGGGCTGAAAGATTTTTCAGCTTCTGGAAATACCTGCAGTCTCTTTTGTAAACTACCTTTGGGGTTTTTCAAAGCCTGCTGGAGATTCATCCTTCTGAAAAATGGAGGCTTGGCTCTGCGACTCGAATGTAATGATGATATGTCAGAGGCAGAAGCTGGGAGCGAGCGTCATTGTGAGCCTTCCCAGAGTCTGGATTTTCTGACAGTATGAGGCATGAAAATACGTTTTTTATGCCTTCATGCTGGTGACAGCCGTGGCCAGACGCATTACGTCTACTGGCTCTCCGTCCGATTCTCGTGAACGTCATCATAATCGTAATGTTCTGCAAAAGCACAGAAGGAGAGATTGTGACCATATTCCACATTTGGTCAGACGCTAAATCTGGTTTCCACCTTGAAATTGTGCTGATCGTATAGATTAATGATGCATCATTTTACGGCAGCATCCATATTTGAAGCGTTGTAGTCCACCGCAGGATGATTGGTTCTGCTTCTTCAGGTGATCGTCGTTGCACCGTGTGATGAAGCTCTCTATCAGTCCTCTGTGCTCCTCTGGTGAAGACAGCATGTTTCAGCTTCATACCCTTTATTAAATTCCTTCAAAGTCACTGCATTTGTTATGAGTCTGGACAGAGATGGATGAGCAGAGGCTCTGATTCCAGTTCATGATCCAACTTCACTCCTCTCACATCACTGCGTCTGATACTCTGAGAGAGAAATATGATATTGTTTTAACAATATAAACAATGATGTCAGTTATTCCATCACAGAAAGTCTTGAGCTCCTAATAAATCTGAATTTAACAGCCTGGATCCAAACATGTCTGATCTGACTGTGTGTGTCTATAAATAGCCTGTGGAGAATAAGTGTTAATGCAACATGTTGTTTCTGCCACCTGCCATCTCACCTTTATTCCTGTCTCAAAGGTGCCACATCACTCACGAGAGGTGAGAGATGGGAGCTGACAGGAGATCAGCTGCTCACGGTGTTCAGCTGAGGACTCGCGGCACAGCAGATTAAACAAGCCGACTTTAAGTTTTGGAGTTTTTAATCTAAATTTGCATGTTTTTAGACTTCTGTGTAGATGGAATATAACAGACTGAAAAAAAAAAAAAAAACAAGTTTCAGGCTTGTGTGTTTTTGCCCGAAGTCACGAAACATTTCCCAGGACAGCGAGGGCAGAGAAGGACAGAGTGAATAATACAAGCGCTGTGCAGATGATGAGTGATGAAGCTGACGTTCTCCTTTTTCTTCACCTCTCCTGCTCCATCCCTCACTCCCCTTGTCTCTTCGCTGCTTTTCTATGCCTCCCTTTTTCTCCTCTTCTTCCTCTCTCGGCCTCTCTCTCCTCATATCCTCATTTCCTGCCTCCTTTCCTCTTGAATCCCCCTTTCCCCCTCCTCCTCCTCCTCCCTCAGTGGGTCCCCACATTGGCCGGTACTGTGGCCAGACATCCCCGGGCCGTGTGATCTCCTACACCGGCATCCTGTCCATGATCATCACCACGGACAGTGCCATCGCCAGAGAGGGATTCTCCGCCAACTACACCATCCGCGAGAGGAGCCTCCCCCCGGGCCACAAGGCTGAGGGTGAGCAGCTGGAGCAGTGATGAGAAAGGGAGAGTGGGAGGGTGATATTGAGGGCGGACATGTCATCTGGCATTAGGAAGGGTTTTTTCCTGGATGTTTCCACTTCTTGTTTGCTTTGTACACTGCAGAAAAATAGGTTTAGATTTTAAATCTGCTCCGTCCGCTGCTGATAACCCCTCAGAGTAAACACAAAGTGTTGAATATACAGAAGCGGTTTGTCTATCAGCTCGGCTTCAACCCAACTGTCCTTTAGCAAGACACTAAATCTCTTGTCTGAGCTCATCGGCATGTGATCTTTGGCCTCTTTGTGTGGAGGGAAGGCGAACAGAAACAGACTCCATGCAGTAATTGTCATCATATGATTGCTTCATGTCATCAGCTGTGCTCTTAGTGTGTGGTTTAAGGAGAAGAAAGAGACATAACACCCCACCGAAGACATCAGTTAACAGGTTCTTGCCACTAGGGGTTCAATTTCTGATTATTTTCATCAATGATCAACAGTTAATTTTTCTTTTCATCTTTAGAATGAAAGATGAAATCCTAATTTCCCAGACTCCAGAGCTGACATCAGCAAACTGCTTCATAGAAACCATCATAGAAAACAGGGAAAAAAAGCAATTTGTGGCATTTTTGCGTCATAAATGACTGAAACAAGCTATTTTTTGTCTGTTAATTTCCTGGTGATCAGCGAATCGTTGCTACAGTTAACTATCAAATGTTCATTTGTTCTGGTTAAATTTGAACAAGTGGACTCAAAACCAACTTTTTTGCCAGGGGTGTTGGGTTTTCCATATGAGCCAGTGCAATAAATGCAAGAAAATACAACCTGAATATAGAAAAAGTGTGTGAATCAATCCTGTGCTTGATGTCATCTGCAGGAAAAAAACAACATTCGGAAGTGTTTGCAACCGCTTTTTGATTCAGGTCTGCTTAAAGTTGATCAGAATCAGGATCTGAATTTGACAACACAGCAATGTAAATGTAATCTTATCTCATAGCTGTGAGTTTAAAAATGGTTCAGATGAAAACAGCTTATATTTTCATCAGTTCGACCTACTTTTAGCTCTTATCTCCTCCCGCTGAACAATGCATTAGGCCGATTTCATACATGAGGATATTATCATGAGATGAAGAGTTCCTCGTCCTTGGCTGAGTTGTTTTTTACGCCCTGTGTTTGCTCGTGTCCATGTGGTCTTTAAAAGAAAGCCGTTGACGACCCAGTTGGAGTGTCTGCAGAGATTTAAGTTATGTTGGCCCGTATGGTTCCTGCACTCTCGTAACCTCGACCCCAGTCACCCCTGTTTAGGAATGCGAGTGTGTGCACAGAGGTGAGTTTACTTAAGGTCCCACGGTGGCTAACGTGCACTTTGGGAGAAATGAATGTAAAAATCTGTTAAATTCAGTTGACTGTCTGTGGATCTTGTGTGTGGCTCAGGATTATCCTTTATCTGAAGGATTTACACATCCCAACGGCACACAGTGATCATTGAACATGGCAATTGATTTCTTTTCCACAACATAAACGTGTTTAGATTAAACATATGCTATGGCTTTGATTACGGTCAAATACTGCAATAGATAGGCTTGAGCAGTATCCACTTTTTACCTTTAATTTTAAAATTTTAGTGTTACTTGTGTATTATGTTCAATACCACTTCATTCAGTCACCACTCGTGCATTATTCAGGCTAGTGTCACAGACTCCCACATGTACGGTAAGCAGACTTTTCACCAGAGGGGTCAACATAATTTCCTTGTTTGTTTTGCTCTGGGCCGAACATGTGAGTGTCGTTGGGTTGTACGTATGTCTGCTATCTGATGTTTATGTTGAATGTTCATGACATGCTGATAATATATGCTTGTAGTCTACACGCATCAAGTATGTGTATGTGTGTGTGTGAGATAATCTGTCCTTCGTAGCTGGGATGGCTGAGAGCAGCTTTGGTGTTAGACAAAGCTCTAATTATATTAGCTTAAATAACACACTCTCACACATGCACACACACAATTACTTTGCCTACAGACCCCCGTCTAAGCCCAACAGATTGAATTAAGGCCTCACACCAAACCAAATCACACTGTCTTTTCTCCAAATTTTACAACCTCTCTGATGCCTAGAAACCAGTGATTCCCAGCCAGGGGTACTTGTACTTGTAGGGGTACTTGTACCATGGTACTGCACCACTCCACCATTAGGAAAAAATATCCACATCTTGAGTCACCCGAACAGAACTTGTGATTGGAAATGTGTGAATAATTAAGATAGTTAGCTAAAATTTGTGGTTGATGGCTTAAATAGTTAGCTAATAGTTAAAAGTCGTGGATAAATGGTTGGAATGTAACTGAAAGTTGCAAATAAATTATTGGCTAGCTTATTTACTGCTCAACAGTTGAACTAGCTAAAAGTGATGGCTAAATGATACAAACAATATGCTTAAAGTAATGGTCAAATAGTTGGAATATAGCTAAAAATAGCGAATAAATTGTCGCAAAAAGTAATGGATAAACGGCTGGCTAGCTTAATCGCTGCTCAACAGTCGAACTAGCTGAGAGTATTAGCTAAATGCTTGCAATAATTAGCTACTAAAAGTAATGGATAATGGTTGTAATATCGCTAAAGTAATGGGTAAACGGCTGGCTAGCTTAACTACATCTAAAAGTAATAGCTAAATGCTTGCAATAATTAGCCAAAAGTAACGGATAAATGTCAGATGGCTTAATTAATGCTCAGCAGCTGAACTAACATTAGCCTAAAGTACTGGCTTGTTACTGCTAAATGTTTACATTTTGAAATAGTTAGCTAGAAGAAAGAGATAAGTGGTTGATAGCTAAATTAATGCTAAACAGCCGAAACAGTTAGCTAAAAGTAATCGAACAATTGAAACAGCTAAATTGTGGAAATGGTCAAAATAGTTTGCTAAAAGTATTGAAATGATTAGCTGTAGATCCTGGTTAGTAGGTCTGTAAATGCAGAATTGACCAAACTAGCATAAATATTAGTCAATTTTCTGAAAACATTGCTTTTTAAGACTGTTTTAAAACAACAGGTATTTGAATCCAGTGAAATGGACACATTTTTGCTATGATGGCTGCTGTTGATGAAGAGGTTCATGAGTTCATTTGACAGAGCTTGGGGTTGGGAGGGTCCATCTGACAAAAAAAGGCTGGGAGCACTGCTATAAACAACCTTTTCAGAGAGCACTTCCATTCAAACAGGATCTTTGCTAACAGCCTGGGAGGAATCAAACTGATATCCTGGAGTGAATTCAGGGTTTTCTCTCGCTCCGTCCCAGTCATCACTATCATCACATGGCCTCCGGCGGGGCCTTTACGGTCGGTGGGGGCGTCAGTTTTATGCCTTTTCTGACTTTTTGGATGGAGAGGTAGAGGGACGGGGGGAAGTTTATCCCTCATGCCTGCTGTGAGGGAGACAGGGAGGTTGCCTCATGAATAGAAATGAGAAAAGAGCAATAGAGAAGTTTTAGATCGGAGGCCGAAGCCAGATGGAAAACAGAAAAGCGAGAGAGTTTGGAGATAAACTGATGGATCAGCTGGCTGATATCCAGAGCTGTTTTACTTTCCCATTGTGTAGCTGCAGTTTCAGAGCATTTTCTGGCAAGAGGCGTCCTCTGGGAAAAGCTCTGAATCGGAAGATACGGGCCTGAAATTTGTCAAGTTAACAAATACTGATGATGAGCACGAAAAAACAAGCTCTCTGCAGTTGTTTGGTGATGTTGCAAGCAAACTTTCTCCCTAATTTATTTGTGGAACTTGGAATGATGTAAGTGTGTTTGTGTCAGTCTGGCAGACCTGGCGTCTCCAGACAGGCCTCCCACACACACACACACACACACACACACACACACTTCCTTTTGTTCCACCTCCCTCTTCCTTCCCCAGGGTCCCCTGCTGCTGCAGAGTGGACACTGCCGTCTCAAAGACACAGACGTGTACTTTGAGTTTATACAAATGCTGTTTTGAAACAGGTTTGCGAGTCCAGAGGATTGCAGGATTTTCTCAATCCACAGAGGAGTGAAAACCTGAAAATCAGCTAAATTAGAGCTGAATCTACCATAACATGAGCAGCAATATGCACCTAAACGGGCTTATGTGCATTTTATGTGCATTTGTGTTTGAGTGCATGTGTGCACGTAGAGAATGAAAGCATCAGCTGAGTATTTGATTGACAGGAAGTTAAGGGACAACAGTTTTGTGAAATCAGTCAGACTTTATTGATCCCAAGTATTAAAAAAGTGTTAAAAAGGGTCACGATAAGAGGGTACAGATTATAGAAATACTACAGCTCATAAAAATACTACTGCCAGTACTCTTATGAAGAAATACCAATGCCATATGTTGAAGCTGTGGATGTTTTTCAGTACTTTGGATAAATTAATTGATTATGACCGCAATAATTACTGGTGGTGATTTGAAAAGCTGTTTGTTAAAAGTGAGTTTCTCAACTTATCAAGTCATTCTTGATGGATGTCGAAATGTAAATATACAGTGAGGACAAGGCTGTGACATGTTTTTGATTATTTTGATTTGTGTCCATCACACTGGATTTGAAACGGTAACTGAACTTAAAACACTGTCTGAGAGTATTTAATATTCATATTGTTATTATTATTATTATTATTATATCATGCTCGGCAATCAATACCTTCCATGAAACAAAGAGCAGTTTGTTATTAGTTTTAGTTTCAGTGAAATTTGGTGACAGTTTTGCCGTTTTCAGTGGGTTTGTGCGTAGGATCAGTGTGTAAGGATACTGTACAAACGTGCAGGAGCTGTTTGAAATGACTCCTTCACTGCAGTGACGGACTGGCCAGCAGGGAGCCGGGACAGACACTTTACAATGTCTGGGTGACAATCACAGCGCTCACTTGTTTCTCTGCCTGAGTCAGAGACAAAAAGAGCTCTTTTCCAACACAGACTGATGACTTTGAGGGTTTTTTTAGAATCCCAGTTACTGAGTTCAGTGGTAAATTCAGCCATTAACCAAATGAGCAAAATACTCAAAGTCAGTTCATCCAGATAATGATGTGTGTAATAAACTTTCTGAGTCATATTAAAGGGGAAGTTCATCAGGAAGATGACACACACCAGAAAAATGACATGTCGACTGTGCAAGCAGGTTATTTATGTTTAATGTTGACGTAACAGCAGCACATTTATTTCAACCCATGATCTCCTCCTAAACCTGAAAATGACCGAACTGCAGCCTTTCACGATGTGAGCTTGGCAGCGTCTGCCTCCACCAAACTCCCGGCTAAAGGAGGTGGAGCGTGGGTGGAGCTCAGGTGGGTCGGGTGAAGCCTGGTTGCTGAAACCGAGCAGCCAGCTGTAACTCAAAGCAGCCACGCCCAGAATTATGCATCAGCTTAAGCTTTACTGTAGTTTAAAAAGTGAGTTGTATGAAAATGTCCTCCCTCTAAAGTTAGCTCTAGAGACCAGAACAGTTTTTTGTGTCAGGCTGTAAACATGTTCACTTCTGCTGTAAAGTTTTAATATGGGGGTCTGTGGGGACTGACTCACTTCTGGAACCAGCCTAAAGTGGCCGTTAGAGGAGCTGCAGTTTTCAGCACTGGACTTGCTGTCCAGTCGTGATATGTTGTTTTGTTTTGGTCGCTGACGATCGATCTGTTCAGTCGTTTCGGTGTGAGGACGTGTTGATTCAATGGTTCAAATGGTGCGTTGTTAAAAAAAGATAAATACAATAAATACATGAATGAAAAAAGTCATTTTTTTTAACCACTGCGTTCACTCAGACAGAAAGTTTTAGGTCTGGTGTTGTTTTTGAACTCTTGTTAATGGAGTTTTTCTGTCTTTGCCAGGTTTTCTCTGTATGGAGTCGCTGGGCATGGAGTCGGGGGAAATTTCCTCCCAGCAGATCACCGCCTCCTCCCAGTATAACTCCAACTGGTCCCCTGAACGCTCGCGTCTCAACTACCGGGAGAACGGCTGGACGCCGTCAGATGACACCGTCAGGGAGTGGATCCAGGTCAGTGATGTTTGGCTATGTTGGAAGTCGAGGGAGGATTCTCTGAGGTCGAGTTTCGATTCAGAAAAAGCAAAATTATGTCACACTGGTCCTCATTCCAGAGTCTGATCTCAAAACATACGCATGCTCGCTCGCTCGCTCGATGGTGTTCCTCAGTTTGAACTTGTTCTGCTGAGATCTTGCTCACATCTGGTCTGAATATTGTTCACTCATTTGTAGCACTTCTCTGCACGTTATAGGGACACAGAGGGGAAAAAGAAATAAGCCAGCGTGCATTATTTATTGAAATCTGCCGCTGCAGCACAGTTGACATTTCTTGTCGTCATTGTGGAATCTGACGTTTCAGCCTACAATCACTGACTGTGGAGCCAGAGCAGCACATTGTTTAATTTCTTTGAACATATTCGATATCTTTGAGGAGGTTTGAGAGGAAGAGGCGCAGACCTGCTGGCTCCATGCAACAAACTGGTTCTGGTTCATTTAAATCAAGCTTGTTTCATTCAGTGTATTCAAACTCTGGAGCTTTTCCTACTTTTGTTCAGTCAGGATACAGCGCTTCTGTCACCAAACCCAAAAATGAGACTTTCTATCATCTATTATAAGGTGAAGGCTATATAAATAGTGATATACTGTATATATAATGATTATGAAAAGCGCATACAGTACAGTGTTGCAGCCACATTCATAATCTTTAGGCCTGCAGGATTGCAGCTTGTTCAGCAGCAGTTTCTTGCCAAATGTTTAGTGAGACGTTTTAAGAGACTCTGAGACACTGTTGTGTACGTGAGCTGCTTCAGTACCACAGGATGATGTAGGTTTGGCGTCATATTAAAAGCAAATTACATGCATTCCACAGTCAGAAGCTGAGACGACCGTTAGCTTAATGCTACTCTGTTAAGCTAGGCTAGGAACCTGTTAGCAAAGCTACTTTATCTTTATGAGTAGATTTACTTACCGTCTCATTTACTTATGTTTGTTGTTTTGTTGTCAAAAACTCATCTTCAGGTCTCAGCTCACTTTGGACCAGATATGTAAATGCTGTGTTTTAGCTTTGTAGAGCAGAACAAGCTTCATATCACCAACAAGGAACACCTTTGGTCAAACCACAGTCTGACTGATGTTACAGGAAGAACCATATGACTTGTTTGGATTCCTCTTAGCGCCAAATCATCAGACCTGACAGGATGACGAGTCGCTAACACCGTAGGTGCTTATGAGTCACTTATAATTGGGCTTCGTAAACAGGCATCTGCTTTTCCTAATATGGTTTGGACCAAAGAAAATAGTTGTACATGCGATCGCCTCCTCAGCCAGACCTGTGAGGTGCAGCTGGAGTGCAGGATTGTCCCATTGTCCAGGACAGGAACTCATAGAGGAAGACACACAATGCCTCTCGCAGTAGAGAACAGACCCTTGCTTCCTTCCCATGGGGGCTACAACAGGAAGTAGACAGGAAGACGGCTTCGGTGCTGGATTAGTAGTAGTGGCACTCTATTGTCTGTCAGGGGACTTCTTTTAGCTACTGGGCCACAGCTGAGCCCGCTGGGATGTAATGCTATGAAGAGCAGTGTTTTAGTAGAAGTTAATGGGCTTGGAGAGGCTGAATTTACAGTCCAGCACACTTAAAATGTGCAGTGTACATTTTGCACAAGTTATGCTAATTTAGCGAACAGTTAAACAGGAAACACTGGAGATCTTGTGTTTGTATGAACGCATTTTCAAACCCATCTTTATCATTATGTGTAGATTTAGGCATGTATTCACACAGCGATCGCTTCACTACTTTCCTGCCAGCTCCAGCTAAAATATCCCGTCCAGCGTTTCTAATCAACACATCTTGGTTTCACGCGATAGACGAGCACAGTCAGTGTGCTCACCCTGCTGCTCGTCTGTAGGAGGACTGGAAAGTCAAGAAAAGACGACCGATTTGGAGCTCAGGCAGGAGCCGACGCTCTTCGTCTGTAATCTGTAATCATAGAAGCAGAGCAGGATTACCGACCAGGTGAAGCAGGCAGCCAAAGCTGGGTTGCTTTGTGGTAATAGTCCCATTGTTTGCATTGTCTTATTAAAAATTCAGATCAGTTGTATGATCACAAACTACCTGACACACGGTGAAGCTGGAGCCTTGGGGGCCCCTTTGGTGCCTGAGGTCTGCCCACCTGATGTGACGCAGCCATGTTTTTTAATCCCCTCACTGGCATTTTACAGCGTTTCTCATGTTTTATGAAACGCCTGGAACGGCTTGCCGAGCGCGGATGTGTCCTCTCAGTGACGACACTCGCCGTTCAGGTCGCCAGTCATGAGATTCGGACCCCCTCGGTCACATGCTCGCCCCCCATCCCGAGGCTGGATGGTCCGGTTTGGTGTGTGTGGACGGATTTCTGTGTGTGTGCTGTTGGAGGCGATCCCTCCTGAAGAAACAGGAGACCATCCCCCTGCCACAGTGATTTATAGCCTCAGAACCGGTGCTGCTGCCCGCCCCCCGACTCTGTGAGGCCTTTGAGTTATGGCTGGTTGTTTTTGTGAAAAGAGAATTTTCCATTTTATTTGATTAAGTGTGGTGCATGGCAAACTCCGCACAGCATGGTTTGCCTCACGGCTTTCCATTCATCTTACTTGAGAAGAAAATTATGACTTCGTTAATTCCTGCATGCCTGCCTCCTCCACTGCAAACACCTCTATTATTCATTTAAAGCCATTTATATTTTATTGATACTATTTTCAGGTTACTATTCATAATGTTGTCAGCGTGATGTTACCCAATGGCAATTTGGATGGGGGCAGACGTTGAGCTCATTATCGAGCTTTATGAGAAATCTGTAATCATATTTTGCACTGGAGTGACTCATTTCAACAGCATGTTTGATATTTGCAATGAAACGCAAAGCCTCCGTATCTATAAACCACATTTTCATGCAAGCAAGGACTGAGCAGAGATGATTAACTGTAAAGCAAAAATAAAAAAGTCAAGTAAAATAAGCTCTAAAAGTAACTTTTGATGTCCAAATTATAGATCAGCCCACACTTGCAACCAGAAAAGGTCATTAAAAAGTTTCTTTTAAAGTAATTAATCAGCAAAACTGAATTACACAAATAAAGAGAAGTGCAAAAATTAGCTTCTGTCGACGCTGCGTTCAAGCCTCAATAGTACAAATGTGGCTCAAACGTGGCCAATCGCTGCGTCCTTACAAGCTGCGGTAAATTGACTTGTTATTGAAAACGGTGATGCAAGCCCAGGAAAGGCTTCCTTCCCCTCTGGACTTCAGGTATTTATAGACGCCCTGCCGTTTGTCTTCAGGATCTCTTTGACGCCACCAGGAAGAAGGCAGCGACACGCATCTGGAGAACACATTTGGGCGGTGTGTGAGCGGAGTGTGTTGTCCAAGCCGGGGGTGGGCGGGCGGGGGCGGGGGGGGGCTGAAAGACAAAAGATCCTCCAGAGAGCGTTAAAGGGTCTTGCTATCCAGAGCAGACCCCTGGAGGAACGCCACAGCGAACTTCCAACTCCCAGAAATGCCAATAACGGAGAGAAGCCTCAACACAAATCAGACTCATTAACATGGCGACGTGCGTGTGAGGTCACGTCTGAGTTTTCTTAAGCGGCTGCGGTGAAAGAAGTCAAGTGTCTTTGCCTTGTGCGAATCGTAAATCTGATTCCTCAAGCAGCGAAAGAGACGAGGTGGGAACTGTGTCATTCACCAAAGAGTATGAAGCCTCAAAACCAAGAAGATCTCATTAGTCTGAGAGAAAGCTGAAAGGAAATATTTCACAAGCCAACACAGAATTCTTCCTTCTTTTTCAGAAACGCATTTTTAAATGCTGTAACGAGTTTTTAAGAGACGAGCGCTTCCAAAAGTCGCTCAGCAGATACGCGGCTAACGAAAACATGACTCAGTCATTTTTCCAAAGGGTTTTAAATGACCGTGCCAATGTTTATGCAGGTTTTAGCTCTTTAATTAGCTGTGTATTCATGTTATTTTGTTTTACTAGCAGGGTTGTCTAATTAGCGTGTTGCATTTTTTGGCATGAAAACCTCAAGTCGGCAAAAAGAAGTCCCACTTTCTTACTGGAAATGTGTCCTTTTGAAAGGTTTTTTCAAGGTTTGCAAGGTAGAAAAGTCACCAAACAGATGCATGCTCCCTGATTGAAACATGTCTACTGTGCTTGATCGCGGCCGTGTCCCCTCGTTGCACAAACAGTCGTCCAAACAAAGAATCCACTGTCCTCTTCATGAACAGCACTGCAGCTTTCTACCCTGCTGGCTGCTTACATGAAAAATAGCAACAGAAAAATTGCGACAAACTCAGAATAGACTTGCAGAAATAATGCGTCTCGATTTTAATCACACTTCTCATCATCAGTGTGGAAAAGGAGCCTGTTTGAAAACAGCGTCACGTTAAATTGACGGCAATCAAGCGTAATTATCAGACTCAACAAACTGTAAACGTGCACGTCGATGCACATGAGCACGGACTGCACTTTGTGAACGCTAAAACCTCAGATGACAAGTGAGTAACTTTCTTTGACTGTCACTACTAAAGCCGTGTCCTGTTTTGGCAGGAAGTAGCAGCGTTTTCTGTTCAATCTCATTTAGCCACACTTGACTGAATTATGTCCCCTTCCTGCATTTTGTTCCCGTCATTAAAAAGCTCTGAGTGTGACTGTTTTCTGTGACGTGAACGTAGGCGCTGCCAAGTGTTGAGTAATTAGAAGATGGAAGAGCAATTAGCTGTAGTCGTTTGATGGAGGAAGTGTGGAGCTTTGACCGGCGGCTGCAGAGAACATGCAGTGACTGACCGATGGCGAGACTCTTCCTGTTTGAAGCCGGACAGCATCACCAACTCCAGTTTGCTGGTCAAACT
Source organism: Chaetodon trifascialis (assembly GCF_039877785.1). Taxonomy (NCBI): domain Eukaryota; kingdom Metazoa; phylum Chordata; class Actinopteri; order Chaetodontiformes; family Chaetodontidae; genus Chaetodon; species Chaetodon trifascialis. The sequence continues at coordinate 3,194,948 of NC_092066.1, read as the reverse complement.
GCATCATGCATTCAGCTTTATGTGCACAATTGTGACCGTGAACGGAAAAAGTCACAAGTTTTCTGAGCTGAAGCAGAATTTAAACTAGCAGCTCCTTCATCATTATATGTTAAATAATTGGAAAATACAAACATCAGGTCTGTGTCAGTGTTATATCTTAAATAAAGATAAAAATGGACATTACAGTGTCCTTAAACCAAGGGACTGTCCTGAAGTTGATCGTTTCACCAGACACTCGACAGTGCTTCATTTCAATCAAAGCTAAACAAGCTAAAATATTTGGACGCCACTTTACTTCATTTCTCGACTCGTGATGAAGAACAGAAAAGACCTCGCAGCTTGTTCGTCTCTGTCCGCCACAAAACCTCCCATACATAGTGCCTTTGTTGCACACATATAGAGGATTCATCTCGTGGGAATTCAGATGAGAAGGCAGCTGGGAAACGCCGGCGAGCGATCCCACGAAATGCCGTTTCCCAGGGGTCTCCCTGTCGGTCTCAGAGCCCACACGGACCCGCGAGGAGCTGCTCCTCTCTTCCCTTTTCCTGAAAAAGCAACAGCGGGAGAAGTTAAATAATGGCCTCGGGTCCCTTCCCATGTACAGTGTGACAGCAGCAGCGTCTCTATGGCAGTATAATTACACACCGTGTATTACAGGCATCCCACATGCTGAAGCGCTGTGTATTTTGGTATGCAGCTGATCATTTCCAAACTCAACAAACAAGCAGTTTTGTTTAGCCGAAGTGGAATTAAATGGAAGTCAAATAGAGCGTCTCCTCGTTTAATACAGTTGTAAAAATGAAGTGATTCCTCTTCATGGTTTAGTGCAGTTTGGAGGAAGCGGAGCTGCTTTCTGTCTGGAAGTATCCATACTTGTAGTATTTGTGGACAGTTTTCCCCTGAGAATCTCTGATTTCAGCAGACCGCTGTTCAGGCTTTCTGTTATCGCTGCTGCTGCTGCGCTCTTTGATGATAATTATCTTTTTATTAATTTCTTTCCGAGCACTTTGAACAGCTGTGTTTCTGGACGCCTCTTTGCCGCAGAGAGATAAAACGCCTCGGCCATCTGAACGAGCCGTTTTATCTGTTTTTTAGCCCTCAGATCATAATTTCATGAGAAAGTAAAGCCACAACATACGATCACTTAATTTCACTTGGAGGTACTTATTTTAAGAACAGCTTTGAACAAGTGAAACTGCTCATGAAAAAGGACGATGGTGCTTCTTTATTAAAGAAAAATTAAGTTACACTTTGATCTCCTTTTCTCAGATTCTGCTTTAAACAAAAATAAAGTTTAAAACACTTTAAAAAAACGCGTTTCATAATCTGTCGTCAGTGACTCTGTTGGCTCTACCGGGAGGTTTTCCCAGCTCATCCAGACACCAGACAATGCGTTTAGTGGGTCTAGTCGTACAATCAAAGTGGGAAATTCCCCTCAGCCACCAGAGACGTGTTGGCTATTTTAAGTTGTGGCAGCTAATTGCCTTGTTTTAGCAGATAACTGTCATGCTCTGCAGGGTTTTTGGGGATTAAAAACTAGCTGATTGTCAGAAAAAAAGAGCTAAATGGCAGCTGGAGGTTGAGTGACGCCAGTCTGCATAGCTTTGAACGAAGGTTAGTAATAAAGGAGTACTGAAGACAATAATCTTACAGAACTGTGCTGCAGATAATCTCTGTTCTATGAGCTTTACGTCTGCAGGCTCTATTGATTTTGTACCAGTTTATGTGCAGACTGTCGTGCTGGTGAGACAGTCCAGCTAATGGCCTTTCCACATGTGTGACGTGGAAACCTGGACATAGTTAGTTCTGCTTGATCTGTGTGTGTTTTTTTGCCTGAGAACTCATCGTTTTTCTCTATCTAACTTCTTTGTTTCGGACATATTATGAGCTCCATCATTAACACAAGTCATCGCTAATCCCGTGTTGTCATCAACTCGTCTGCTGGAGGGTTTGTTTGTGTTTATTCCTGACATTTTGACCCCAACCTCTGACATTTTGCTTGTTTGTTGTCCTCTCCACAGTCAGATGAGAGCGTGATAACTGTTTGTTTGTCAGCACTGAGACGCAGGACATGCTACGCCTAGCTTAGCACAAAGACTGGACGCGGATAGAAACTGTTAGCCTTGTTCTGTCAAAGGTTAAAGATTAGGTTTGCCCACTTTTGTAATGTTTCATCAAGTTAGGGAGGTAGCCATGAAATAAGCAGTATGTAAGTTTTGATAGAGCTAGGCTAGCAGTTTCCCCCTGCTTGCAGTCTTTGTGCTAAGCTAGGCTAACTGGACATAAGTATGCACTAGAGCTGAAGACATGACAGTGTACTATGCAGCCATTATTCAGTCCTCATTCATTCACAGTGTCTTTCACAGTCTGCTAACACAAAACACACACACACACACACACACACACACACACACACACACACACACACACACACGCACACACATACACACACACACACACACACCACAGGTCACACACTAGCCATTAGAGATGCGGGTGAACAACCGTTAAATTGATCCTGAGCTGGTTCCCACACACTCACACACTCAGTATCCCAGAAAACAGACTCTTCAGAGGATCCTCGCGGATCAGCGGCTCTCAGCGCACCCCTGACTCAACAGGCCCGAGTTTAACGGCTAAACCGCACGTCACGCTTCATCCCTCCCCACGAAAAGGCTGTTTTGTTGAGAAAAGTCATCGCACGTAACCGCATTAAGTCAAAATCAATGAGTGGAACAGAGGGAATCACAGAGGCTTCTGGAAAACACTCACGTCTCCTTTACTGTAAATTTTAGATCAGAAAACACTTCAGGGCTTCACACCGTCGCCACAACGGACACTAAAATGATCAAGAGGATTTTCGGCCGTCAGCGCCTCATCTCAGCAGGTTTAAGTGGATATCTGAAGCAACCGTGATTAAGAAGAGCGCTCGTGACTTCCAGCTCTCGTCAGCAGTTTGGCGGTGGAGTGTACGGACTGCATAATGCTCTGTGAAGGTCTTTGTTATGTGATAGAGAGGCGGCTGTCTTAACAAACGGGGCTGGAGATCCCTCCAGCGTCCTGCTCTGATTTTTCACTGTCTGCTTACGGACCCATCGCAGTATAATTAATGAGATCTGAGCCTCTTGTTTCCCATACGCTTCAAGTGAAACACGGTGCGAGACAGTTGCTTAACACCTAAGCTCTTCACGTAGAAATTGGTGCTTTAACTTAAAATTATATTCTATATAATTAGATTTTTTTTTTTTTAAGGTCCCAGAAGAAAGTCCAAAAGAGGAATCCTGTTCAGCAGAAAACGTGCTTCTTGTTTGACGCTTTGAGAGCACACTGGCCTTAAATCAGCCTGTAAAATCCCAAACTTTTGCATTTTCACACGTTCGTTTCCTCCCTTAAGGGCTTTTTTACGAGAGGGGAAAGCCTTTTCACAAACCGATGCACCCCCCCACAGTCGTCACCTTCCAGAAAATGTTTGCTAATGTCATAATCCATTACTTTTACTTTTTCACCATTTTCCCATCACTTATAGCTTTTTCAGCTGTTTATCTAAAACAGCTAATTAGCATTTGTTTATTACTTTAAGCTAACTTTTACTTTTAGTGGTGTTAATTCAGTACTTTTATCCACCACTTACATGCAGTTTTCAGGTGTCACAGCTGACTCGATGTGTGTGTACATCAAATAGTGATCTGCGTTTTCTTAAAGGAACTCTCTCTCTCTGTCGTCCTGTCTGGATCTTTCCGTTGACCTGTCTTTGCACTCGCTGTGTTTCCAGGTGGATTTGGGATTTCTCCGATTCGTCACTGCCATCGGGACGCAGGGAGCGATCTCGAAGGAGACCAAGAAGCACTACTACGTTCGCTCGTACAAAGTGGACCTGAGCTCCACCGGAGAGGACTGGGTGACCGTGAAGGAGGGCTCAAAGCAGAAGGTGCTGATGAGTCACTGATTGTGTAACAGCTCAGAGCGATCTCATATTGACGAGCAGCGAGGGACTCTGTATTCTAATCAATGGGGACAGAAGTGTGGGTGGCTGAATCAATGTTTTCCGAGGCTGACAGCGTTTGGCAGCATCGCTAATCAGAGCCTCGACTGAAATGAGTGCTCAAGATCCCACTTGTCTCATCACAGTCCACGACTTCAGAAAAACACGAGTGTAGAAGTTGTTTTAGGGACGCTGACGGTGAGTTTCATGGTTCAGGTAGCTTCGTTATCCAGTGCAGGTCAAAGCAGATTCCACTTAAACTGCAGCGTGAATCTGTTCCCGGTCAGCTGATCATTACACCCGTTATGTAGCTGCTCATGCAGCATTTCAGCCACTTTGAATAATAGCACAGATTTGTGCCAGAGGAATATAATGTAGGCTTCTGTCCGACAGAAAATAGCCTGAAAGCTCTGCGATAAAACGTCTTTGTGACCGCTTGCCGCTGCAAACAACGCTGCAGCTGGAGCTCTTATGTGCGTCAGTGCAGTGTTTAGACACACTGGAGTCATGTGCAACCTCTAGACAGAAAGTCATTTCAGACACGTTCGGCAGCAGCAGAAGTACAGTACTTACAGTACAGCAGTACGTACTGCTGATGATGATATTGGAGTAGCAGCAACAAAATGGTAGTACAGTTTTTGCTGTGATACTTACAGTGGAGGCAGTAGTTGTAGCCACAGCAGCAGTAGTACTTCACACAATTGTACATTTTGTGAAAACAGTATCTAGTAGTAGTGGTAGTAGTGGTAGTAGTAGTAGTGGTAGCAGTGATGTCAGAGGCAGAGGTGGTCACAGTGTAGAAGCAGAAGAAGTTATTAACCTTGAACTTGATGTTAAACTTGCAAAATTTTACTCTGTAGCACCTTGAGATCGCCTGAATATAAGGTGCGCTACAAATAAAATGTATTATTATTATTATTATTATCATTATTATTATTATTAAGTACTGGCTCACAAGGTATTTGCTGCATCAGTGGTAGCAGCAGTAGCAGTAGTAGTAGTACAGTTGTACTGGTAGTGGTAATACATGTATAGCAGCAGTCATAGCATTTGCTTCGGGAGGAATAGTAGTAATATATATAGTAGTAATATATATACCGGTCAAGCAGTAGCAGCAGTAATAGTGGCACTAGTAGTAAAAGTAGTAGTAGTAGCAGCAGCAGTATTTATTGTATTAGTTGTGGGGTAGTAGTGACAATGTTAGTCAAAGCAGTGGTGGTAGAAGCAGTCATAGTAGTAATAATTATGTTAGTAGTAGGAGTAGTGTAAGTAAAGGCAGTGGTAGTAGTAATTGTGTAAAAGTAGTTGCAGCAGTAGTGGCAGTGTTGGCTCAGCAGTAATCATCATAGTGGCAGTACGAGCAGTAGTAGAAGTAACAGTAGTAGCAGTACTTCACTGGCAGAAGTACCTGAAGTAATTATCTGTGTTTTCTCCTCTTCAGATCTTCCAGGGGAACCACAACCCCACGGACGAGGTGCGCGCCTTCCTCCCCAAACAGACTCTGGCTCGTTACATCCGCATCCGCCCCATTTCCTGGGAGCAAGGCATCTGCATGCGCTTTGAGATCTACGGCTGCAGGACGTCAGGTACCGTCCGCAGACTCCTCACGTCCTGTCAGCGCCGCCGTCCACACGCTTCTTTTCATTTTCTGAGTTATTACCAAACACCACAGAGGGACAGAACTTGCCAGCTCACTTTTTCCATAATTACCATCTCAAAATGTTCTTTTACGGGCGTTATCGTAAACGTGGGATGCCTTTTCATAAACACTAAATGTTTCATGAGGGGATAAACAAAGTGACGTTAGGAGCTCATGTAAAGGGACTTGAACTGTGGAGGAAACGAGTGAAAGTTTCACCCGCTCTCGGCGCTGGACGGCGCTCCTTTTCGGACCATAAACTCTCCTTTTAATAACGTTTTCTCATTTTTGCACACCGTGAATCAAACGAACATCTTTCTGGCTGCCGGATGAGAATCTCCTGCTGCTCTCTGTTGATTTAAAATAATCACCGCTTCCAAGGCGAGCGCAAACTCCCACAGAAGGACACCGTTATTCATTACAGAGGAGCAGAGGAAAATCATCCTGCCTCATTACTCATCCTCTAACATTATATAAACCTTAGTCCTTGATGTGCTACAAGCAACTCTCAGTAGGAGGGCTCCATAAAGTAGATATTAGGCTCTTACTCATAGGAGAACAGGCCGCGGAGCGCTAGACAGGTGATTCAGGAGATATAATGACACAGCTGGGAGACTGGGAGTGCGTGCGTGCGTGCGTGCGTGCGTGCGTGCGTGCGTGCGTGCGTGCGTGCGTGCGTGCGCAGGTGCTGAACAGAACCCGAAACCTTAAACTTCATCCTCTTTTGATTTAGATTTAATTACATTTCTGTAGTTAATCCTAAACTGAACTCCAAATGCAAAACATGCAATTTAAAGAAGTGATGAAATACACGAGGAGCAGATTCACTTTTGGTCATTTAGCCTGTTTTTTCTATCCCTGGGAGGACGTTTGGTGCTGATGAGCACAGAAACACAAGAACACACGCAGAGTCCTGGCGGGGGGGGGGGGTTCCATAAAGACCAGGGAGGCTGTAAATTCACATCATGGAGGAATTTACATCCTCAGGAGCTGTTGTTAAGCACCGGATACGACTCCGGGAGCGTTTATCAAATTCAAATATCACACTGAGAGCACGACTGTTCGAGCCCGGATATTATATCTAGCTTGTTGTGGATAATGGATTTAACTTGGCTCGCAGTGACCAGATCATTGTGTCCACATATTTTAGATTTTCATTAAGTTTTCTTATTCGGAGGAAACTAAACACTCATCTTAAGCCTTTCAATTACCCGTCAGTTATCTCTCTTCCTAACGCTGGAGCAGCACTGGAGAAAGCAGAGCGGCCTGGTTGTTGGACAGATTGTCTGATAGCCTGAAGGCCACGTGTAGCCTCCCCTTCGACAGGCGAGTCTGTCGGTGTCACGAGACGAGACTTTGAACCTCCGGCACTTGCCAAGGACTCTGCTACCAGCTGCCTCTCGGCTTCTGACAGCGTGGACTCGTGCGACTCTCAGACGGGCAAGCAAAAAGCACATATTCCACAGTGCAGTAGTTTTCCACTTTCACACTGACAGCAGCCTGCATTAAAAATAACCCGAAGGACTGAGTGTGTGCGAAGGCTTTACTCATGCTACAGAATATGAATTATGAGCTTTTCCTTTCCTACTTCTCAGTTTTCTTATTTGAATCGAGGCTCTGAGAATACGGGCTGCCGTATGTTCGGCAGATTAAAGAGGAAAGGCCTTTTTTATTTTGGCTGTATAGATAATTGGCTTGACTTGATTCTGGAAGTCCAGTCTGAGAAACTCATCCTGGCTCTACTTCGTCCAATGCCAGCACACATTCCTGGTGGATGAGTTGGTAACATTAACAGTGTTTTCCTGTTTCGCCCGTGAAGTCCCTCCTCAGAACATCATGCAGTGTTTTGGCATTTCGTAATCCTTCAAGCTGATGGATCTGCTACTCAAACTGGACTTGCTGGGTCATATTTCATCGTCTCGCTGGTACCTGAAGCAACGCAGCCCTTTGAATTTTGTTTAACTGGCTGTTTTCGTCCTGAACACCCACTAAGAAGGCTGCATGCTTTGACGCAGTGCTGCAGGTCTGAGCGCGGCCTTTGTAGCAGTATAAAACCTGTGTGTGCAGACCTCTTATGTAGTATAACCAGAGCCATGTCTGCTGTCTATGTCTGCCTCACTGTGGCGTATCCAGTGGTCACACAGTGCTACTGGTTTTAATGGTGGTAATAAAAGCAGAGCTACAACTCGTCAACAACAAAGTCATTCACTCGAAACAATGTGGAATCTGCTCGTACACGCTCATACACACTAAAAGCTGCATCCCTCCATGTTCAGTTCAATCATCCTACAGTGATAAATGAGTCTTTGGTGTTTTTACTCTTCAGTTTAAACACTGCAGCAGCGCCCGCAGGGCATCAGCTGAAACCGCTGACTAAAGCGGTGACGAGATAAGGATGACAGTAGCCTTTCTTATCGTACTGTACGCCTTTCAGAAGTTTCTTATCCATGGCCGTTTGGCTCTCCCTTCCCTCTGCACAGACTACCCGTGCTCAGTGATGCTGGGGATGGTGTCAGGTCAGATCTCGGACGCTCAGATCAACGCCTCGTCATACTCCGACCGGGGCTGGGTGGCTGAAAACGCCCGCTTGTTGACGGGGAGATCGGGCTGGACCGGGCAGCAAATCAAGCAGCCCTTCAGAAACGAGTGGCTCCAGGTGGGTTTCAGTGGGGTGACTGGTCAAACGGGGGGCCTGGGATCAGTAACGGGTTTTGTTTCGTCACTGCTGCGAAGTCTGCTCGTCGTTCCTGGAAAGTCAAACCTCTCTCGCCCTCCCTTTCAGGTGGATCTGGGCCAGGACAAGATGGTGAGCGGCGTGGTGATCCAGGGAGGGAAGCACCGCGACAGGAACGTCTTCATGAAGAGGTTTAAGGTGGGCCACAGCCTGGACGGAGAGGAGTGGACCATCGTGAAGGAGGACAACACCACCAAGCCCAAGGTTGGTCTGACGATGTGTTTCTAAGCTTTTAGGATGTGAAAGGTCTGACGTGAAGTCCACTTTCTCTCTCACGCTGCATCCACACTCTGCCTCTCGCTCGCTTTCGGTGTGGCCAGCGCAGATTAACAGAAAGGAAATTACACAGGAGGCAGATAAAAGCCTGTTGACATGAAATAAACCTCCTCTTCCTGTCATGTGTCATTCCTGGAGGCCATCACGCAGACGCTCGACTGGCCGCAGCGCCGCTCCTGGAATGAAACGTTTAGCGCCCAAATTATAGACTGCTATTCATGCGAGCTGTGACTGGGCTGTTTGGCGGATGCTTTACATAAGAAAAGAAGAAGGGAACTGGGCCGTCAGAGGAGCAAATGATACGACATGTAGGGCGCAACAAAGGAACACAGAGCAGAGATGAAGTGTGAGGTTTAGGAAAAATCAGAGCAGGATTTATTCTGAACGTGTTATTCATTCCTCGCCTCACTGTCGTTCGCTCAGACTTTGAACGCAGCACATCAGAGGTCCCGTGTGGTCTTATTAACTCGTGCACAGGAAGTTAAACGTGCTGATATCCAGGTGTGGGTGTTAAAGTCATTTGATTTGTGCTAATGATTCCTCCACCTGTTACCTTCCTGTATAAAACTGTGCCTCAGTGACGCCCCAAAAAAGTCTGGAATTAAGTGAATTAATCAACAAAATCTGCCTAAAAGCGATAATCCAGAGGAAAGAATAGAGGAGCTGATAATTTGTTTATCTGAGTCGTCCTCAATTATTACTGCGTGTTTACAGCATTTATGCTTTAAGAGCACCAGGAGTGATTCGGCAGATTTACATATTCCTACTTTTTGTGAGCCACCAGTCTGATATTATGCACAATAACCTTTTTGACTTCATTATGCTCCTGAAACAAAGCCCCCACGCTTGTTAATAGCTGTGAATATTTTAGCTGTTTTAGCCGTTAATGTCACTCTCCAAACTGAAAAATGTTCTTTAGCTTTATGACCGTCGGCTGGAGCCTTTTTCTCTGCTTTCATGTCTAAAAATGAACATGCATCTCATGGATGTCACGGTTTGAGTAAACAGAAGAAGAATCGTGCAGTTGGAATGAAAATATAAGACATTGCAGTTGTATTACGGCACAATGAGAACGTCAGATTACCAAACACCACATCCCGCCGTCTCTGTCTCGCCCTCTGACCCTTCTTGGTGATTTGACTGACTTCGATTCTGATCCTCAAGAGGAAACTCGCGTCACCGCCTTCAAGGCTGCGCTTCCTGTCCCGGACCGGTCGTGTTGGTGCGACATCCTCCTCTCTGCGCTCCAGATGGCCGGCCGGGCGGAGGACGGGGTTCGGCATCAGGCTCCTGCTGATTTACTGCAGACGGAGATCTGGACGCTCCTCCGTCCCTTCGCCCCGCCTCTGCGCTCTGCTTCCTGTGTCTTTTTATAAAACCTCTTCAAAGACGAGGCAGGAAGGCTCAGCGAGGCCCTGGCTGGCACACACACACACACACACATACACACACACTCTACGTACTGTATGTGCTCATGCATAAACATGAGTGCAGGCTGTGTATAGAGTGGGAGACTGGCCTGCTGGTCATCCTGAGCATAAATAGAGAAAAGGGACTCTTGTGTTGTACAGAGCAGGTGAAGACGTATCAGAGCTTGTTGAGGAAAACTTCGCTGTTATGCTTCGAATAAGAGCGGATTGTAATTGTCCTGCAGTTCTGCGTCTCGCATCAACTGAAGCTGATAAACCCAGGTTCAAACTGGAGCTGAACTTTATTTCATTTTGTTATTTATATCATTGATTTTCTTATTTAGCCTGCAGCAGAAGTGCGTTCACACTGAAGAATAACAAAACGCAGCGCGCTTAAACTCGTTGGTGTTTGAAATGAATGGGTTTATCAGGAACGGAGAAGCAGCAGTGCATGGCTGAATTCAGTTAGATCATTAGAAATGGGGGGAAGTCGCACTTCTTACAGGTGGAGAAAAAAATGGTAGGAAGTTTCCTGGAAGGAGCTTCATGACTTGGCGCTAACTTGAGGAAAATATATTAATTTCCTTGGAAGAAAAGCTCAATTTAAACCAAACATAACAGCATTTCAGGCGAGTTTGGGCTCAACTGGCTCCAGAAGTAGAATTTATTTTCCCCGCAGACGTTGTTGGTGATTCACAGCTGGCGCTCTCCTTCGGCTACTGACTCACCAATACGAAAGATTAGTGACTTTCTTTAGAAACATCTGGTTTGTTGATAAGAAGTCGAAGGTTCAAGCTTGTGCACACACGAATGACGCAGACGAGGAGCGTGTCAGCAGGAAGCGTCCAATCACTGAGCTTAAAATTCTGTGACGAGTAAAACAAATAGTATAAAGTTAATTCATTCAAAGGAGCATTAAAAACCATCCATGCACCATGCAGTTCACTATAAACACACACACACACACACACACACCAATGAATAATGCAGCGACAGACCTGCTGTATTTGTCATGCCGTTAGCATATAGCATCATTTTAATGCACTTTCTTTCCTTTCTGGCTGATTTTTTTATGTAAACAGAGCAACGATGTGGTATTTTTTTCACCAAAGGTTAATGCTAAAGAGTTAGCAGTCTGGTTAGCATGCGCTAAAGCAGTTCAACCCGCACGAAGAGAACAGCCTGTTTGTGCTTTTCCTTCCCATACAGACTCAAATCCTGCTGTGTTCTTTAAGATCCTGCCTTTTGCACACACGGTCACATCCGAGCTACGCCCGCACGCCGCACTGCGCTGATAAATCATGCAGGAGGAAACCTCGGCGGTGCAGACGGGCAGGAGTGCTTTTGGTGTTCGGTGTCCTGCCACTTGGCTCCCAGCGTGACGGAAACCATTTTCATGTGTGCTGCTTCCACGTCGGACGTATGAAAGGACGGCCTCTGCTTCTGATTTCCTGGCTTTTGCTTTTCTTTCCTCTTCTCATTTTGTTTCAGCTGCTTATCAAACTGACCGACGCTCGATCAGAAGCAGACGCCGCTTCAGAACAGTAAACGTTATTGTTTGTTTTGCGTCCGTTCGGCGCCGTGGACGGGATTTACACCACAATGAGCTTCAGCAGCAGCAAGAAAGAGCAGTCAGGTTTACTGCGATGTGCCAGTTTATCATTGACCTGATGACACGGCCTGATTTATCCTGAAAAGGAAAACCAGATTTTCTTCAGTTCCTGGAAAAACAAGAATTTCATGGCCTCAGAGTTATTTATGTTCAATGAAATACAGCCTGAAGTTACATCGTAGAGCTTCACTGATCCGTAAACACTGTTCTTCTGATACTCTGAGCTTTATGAAACCAACACAAACAACAATCTGCAGCTTGAAGTTTGCCCTCATTACCTTAAAACACCTTCAAACCCTATCTAACCTTCTTCTTCCTCCCTGAGGCCCTGACGCGTCTCTGTCTTCCTCCTCAGATATTCATCGGGAATCTGAACCACGACACCCCCGAGCTGAAGTCAGTGGGCCCCCTCCTGACCCGCTTCGTCAGGATCTACCCAGAGAGAGCCACCATCGAGGGGGTGGGCCTCCGGCTGGAGCTGCTGGGCTGTGAGCTGGACGGTGAGTGTCTGCATGGACTTTAAAACCAACATTCATCACTTCATTAAAGAACAGAAAGTGTTTTTATGTCTCCTGAATGGTGCTTTGTGTGCTCCAGGATTCTTATATTTATGTGTAATTTAAGAAAAATTCCTGAAATGTCGCATTTTATCATTAACATTAACATTTTCTGATCTTTAACTAATGCAATATGAAACCATCTAATGATATAAAGAACAACAAAGTGAACACACAGCTGCTTTATGCACATTATGTAAAACATCTGTTTACACTGCACACACCCAACAACAAGAAGAGGAGGTGCAAACTGTCATCCTTCATCATACTGCAGTTTGATATTTCAATACTGCATGATGGCTGATAGTAAAGCACAACAGTCCTGTGGTTTCTGGCTTGGGCAGAGTTGTTCAACTCAGCGACAGTTGATGCAAGTGATGCATCAGTGATGCATCAGAGAGGACGGAGAGGAGTTCTTCAGTTTCAGGCTGCTCAGCCTGTTGGTCATTTTGACAATCTTCACTTTAATACAGAGCTGAACATTATTTTTAAAATTGCGTCTTTTTCCATGTTTGCCATGAATGAGGAATAACAGCTTTATGATGAATGCCACTGTCGTAGCGCAGCAGTAATCAGTTACCTCAGACGCTTCAGAGAGCCACGCCGCCTGACTTTGGGCTTCCATCTGCAGCGTTTCTCACCACCGACACTCAACATGTTCTCAAGTGGATTTGAAAAGGCCGATGCTAATCTGCTCGTGCCCTCCTGTCAGTGTGAAAGGGCTAAAAAACAAGCACAGCTTCTGTGATGAACGTCTAAACATCATGTCAACATTGTTTTCTATGTGAGGATGTACATCAATGGCGTCAAAGTACACGTCCAGAAAAGCTCGTTTTATCCCCCAGTTTGGAACAAATCACCTGTAACTTCTTCAGCATGGAATTTCCATCGTGCGCTACAGACGTCAAACAGTGCTACATGGGCAGAGTGTGTTTCCTGTGAGGCTCATGTGGCCGGTAGACGACGTTCAGGTATTTTTTCTGATGCCAGAATTTTAGGAAAACACTCCAAAACAGGAGCGCAGAGGGAAAATGTTCAACATGCAAGCAGCACTTTCAGATGCATTAGCATGAATGTGTTCTTGGCCTCAGTCAGCCGAGCGATCAGTCATTAAACAGTAAACTGCTTACACTTCAGGCTGCTTATCTGCGCTTTAATGAGAGAGAGAGCGAGCACATGAAAGGCTGACGCCGCCGTGGCAGGCTGCTATCTCTGCTGCTGCAGCGGTCAGGCCTGGACGGTGTGTGTGTGTGTGTGTGTGTGTGTGTGTGTGTGTGTGTGTGTGTGTGTGTGTGTGTGTGTGTGTGTGTGTGTGTGTGTGTGTGTGTGTGTGTGTGTGTGTGTGTTTAAGAGAGGGGGAGGACTCGACCTCCCACAATAGGTGAAGGAGGAACAGATGAAGGGAGGCTCTCTGGAGTATCTGGTTGCCCTGTAGGGAGAATGATAAGGATCGCCCAAAGCAGGAGAGGCTGCAGAGGAGACGCTGAGGTGTGTGTGTGTGTGTGTGTGTGTGTGTGTGTGTGTGTGTGTGTTAGAGAGAGAGAGAGAGAGAGAGAGAGAGAGAGAGAGAGAGAGAGAGAGAGAGAGAGAGAGAGAGGTGGAATAATAATAATGATGCAAGGAGTAACGGAGGTGATAAACTTTGTGAGATACAGGTGGTCTCAGGAGGTCCTGGACCCATTAACGAGCTGTGAAAGTGACTGTTTCTGCTTTAGATACATGAAAACATGTCGGCACGCACCTCCATCGGAGTCCACGTGAGGGTTAGTGTGTGTGTGTGTGTGTGTGCGTGCGTGAGAGGATGAAAGGAGTGAGAGCAAGAGAAAAAGGAGAGGAAAAAAGAAAGAGAGTGGTATTTGAAGCAGTGCGTCTGTATCCGTCCCAGATGAACAGAGTTCCACTTCAGAAGAAGAGAACAAAGACGACACACACACGCACGCACACACACGCACGCACACGCACGCACACACGCTGTCACAGGAGACATACACTTTAATCAGGCTGCTAAAAGAGTACGTGCACACACGCATGTGCTCGCTGAATGCATGCAAACCACATGTGTGCGCTGGGAAAGGCCTAGAAATGCATATGTATATAAAGAGACGCTTTCAGAGACACACACGCTTCGGCACGTCTTCTCACGCTCTCAAACATACACATTAGCAATCACGTCCAATTATCCAAATCATAGCTTTCTCACACCTTGATGCTCGCTGAGGGTCGATCTCCTCGTTAATGCCCGTAATGATGAAACTTTGATGTCGAGCGCTCTTCACAGCCAAACAAGCCGATTTCACTGAATAATCCGAGCTGATATTATTAAAAGCCTCTTTCATGGAGGTGCTGCGTGTGAAGCGACTTCATCTGGATTCATTGAAGAACTCTCAAAAAGTGTTTCTGCTGTGGGAGGAAGCCTCTTCCTGTTTCCACAGAAACATCAAGACGCCGACTGAATCTCACAAAAGCGCCAGAGAAGCTAACAAGCTCACAATGCGCCTGCAGATCAGCTTCAGCCGTTTAATCAGGTGTTTTTCTTTCCCTCCGCTGATGCCGCTTCCAGCTTTAACTTAAATCATCTACTTACACGCGCCGTTGTGAGAGCAAACCTCCATCCCACTCAAAGCACCGCAAACATGCTTCCTTACAAAGTTTAATTACATGCACACCATCTGTGATTTTTACATAGCCTACATATGCTAATTCAACTTCAATTTGCTTCATTTCCATAAAAACACACCACCAGACGTCGACTGTGTGCCGGAATTTAACAAGATACAAGACTTTCTGTCATTATCACTTTGGTCCTTGATGGGAAACAAGAGCGCCGGCTCTTGAGTCTTCAGGAAGGTGGAGACACTTGAGTTCAGCGGTGGTATCAGTGAGAGAGTCAGGCCAGTATCTCATGCATAAATAATGCAAAGCCAGAGGTCTTATTAAGCTTCAGATGCCATTACAATGCAAAATTGCCTCTGAAATCTGGCCAAATGTAGCTTTGTGCACGTCGTGCTGTGGTGAGACGTGATCCCCTCTCAGCCCTGTTTCTTCCAACACTTGCATTACATCTCCGGCTTTTAGCAAATCTTTAGTATCTTTGAGGAATTGCTTCCTGGTTTCAGGCTTTGAAGGTCGTAGAAGTGCTGCATGTTGGCCTGTTTGGACCAAAAAACTCCAGAAATACAGGCCGTGTTTGTATTTCCACCACATCTTCAGAGCTTTGAAGATCGGGTTAGTGAGGCCTTCGCCGTCACGTGGTCGAGGTAACATTTAGACCCTGAACGACTTGATTAGCCTCAGGAAAAGATCGTGGTTTGGGTTATAAAAGCTGCAGTTATGTGTGTGACATCACTTACGTCTGCTCACACGGGACGTGAACATGAACAGCGGCCTCTCGGGTGAAAGTCCTGTGTTTCTCTGACCCATCCACCCTCGTCCTCCATATGCAGGCTGTCTTGCTCTTTATTAAACATCACCTGACTTCCTCCTTTGCTCCTGTCTCAGCAGCTGTGGCCTCCAGGGTTCGCCGCCTAACAATAAACATAAATACGGGTCAAGTAGGTGATAACCTCCCTGCAGAGTCGACCTCGTTTTTCTGGCGAGGACGAGCTGAACGATGTATTAAGACGCAACAGCTGCAAGTGTTTGTTTGTTTTTGTGCGAAAAGCAGCAACACTTTGTTTACTGAAAACGCGTCTCCAGAGCAGCGATGACTCATTGAGCGCCTCGTTGTTATCGCATGAATCAGGAGATGAAACGCTGCTTTTGCTTGTTATTGTTTGCATTTGCATCTCAACTTAAGAAAGCTGTGAAGATCAGGTTGATTAGACTGGTAACAGATTCAGAAGCAGCAGGTTTGAGGCAGTTTTCCTGCGACGAGACGAAACTCTGCCCTGATAGTTCTTCCATCAGAAAATAGTCCTCCCTCAGCAGGGGCTATTTTCAGACCAGAGAAGGAAGTAAAGTTCCTGAGCTTCTGAAAAGGTTCTCGGGTTTCTGGAAAAGTTCTTGCAGAGGAAGAAGAGTCGAGTCCTTTCTCTTTAAGCGTGAAGGAAATCAGATCTCTTCAGGTCACATATGGCTTTTATTTTGAAACTGCTCTTGATCCA
The DNA here is from genome assembly GCF_039877785.1 of Chaetodon trifascialis. Classification (NCBI taxonomy): domain Eukaryota; kingdom Metazoa; phylum Chordata; class Actinopteri; order Chaetodontiformes; family Chaetodontidae; genus Chaetodon; species Chaetodon trifascialis. Next base: position 3,178,636 of record NC_092066.1, on the reverse strand, counting down.
TCTCCCTATCCAGACATCACAACCGCAGCGCCTCCCACCACGCCCAGCGCCTCCACACTTCCCATGACCACGTTTGGAGCGACCATCACGGCACCCATCACCATCCCCGGCATGACCGCGGCTGCAGACTGCGAGGAAGGACGGCAGGACTGCAGCGGCGAGACTGAGGCCCCCGGCGACTATGACACAGGGACAGGTAAACCTCTGAAGCCCGGTTCTTTGACTGCGTCCCCTCCTCGGGTCTGTATGATTTCATTCAAAGAGCTTTCCTTAAAACTACGTGACGGCTCGGAGATAAAACACTGAGCCGTAAGACATGAAACAACATTTTTAAAACACACAGATTCTACATCAGAATGATTTTAATGTGCTTTCAGAGTCTGAAGTGACTCTTTCATCTCTTCCATCCTGCAGCGCTCCTCTCTCTCATGTCTGTTATGGTGTATCTTCTCGTCTCTTTGGACTCAAACCATGAGACATTCTGCCTTATCTTCCCTCTCTGTCTAAGTCTCGGCTGAACCGTATATGTTTCTGTTTATCTTCGCTTCGCTTAAAGACGCCACGTAACATTAAAGCGTCCTGTCCGCATTTAAAATTCTCCTTTTCCATCCCTTCGGTTGTCGTGCACGATCAGAATCATCATCTGTTTTCTGTGAGAAAGATTTCTGGAAAAAGTTCACGTTCGAAAACAAAACCTTTGGATTTTCTCCTGAAGCGCGACTCGACGTGAAAGCCTGCTGTTGATTTCTCATAAGCTTAGGTGTGTTTGAGTGCGTGTTGGCATCTGTGTGGGTGGGACTGAAGCACCTGACCTTTGACCCCACTCTGACTGTCCCATCTGTCTCTAGCAGGAGGCACCACAGTGGTCAACCCCATCATGGACTTCATACCAGGTGAGTCCGCCTCCATGTTGACTCTCATCTTTCATGTATTCCTCTCTTCTTCTTCTTCTTCTTCTTCTTCTTCTTCTTCTTCTTCTTCTCCTCTTATCCCAGCGTCTTTCATCTTCTTCCTCCTTTGTCTCATCTTTTGCTTTCTCTGCCTGTCACCCTGTCTCATATATTCTGTTCTCTGAATCATTTTACAGACAAATGTACAAATAAACGTGTCAGTTCAGGGTTGCCAGATCAGTGCATTAAGGGCATTTTACACCTGTGCTTTGTTTGCTTTGGTCTGAATCAGCCGATGAGTTTGGGAACTTGGTGGGTTTTCTAACCAAAATGCAGCCACGTGGGAACTCATTGGCAGTGTTTGGGGTAACGCAGTACAAAGTAAAGTGTACCTTTCGTTACTTTAGTCTTCTAAATATCATGACCAGCAGCAGAGGATAGCAAACAAACGCAGGATTCACAGCTGACCTGAAGGTGGCGCAATCATTTAACTGCTGCAGCCAAAGCTCGATTAACATCCAACACTGTCAGTCTTCTTTTACCAAATCCTCCTGTCAAACCAAAACAAATGTAGCTCACAGGTAGGAGCACGGGTCATTGCTGCCCTCCGGTGGTCAGGAGTATAATGACACCTGTCGCCTCAGTGATAATGAAAGAAAGATTTAAAGTAACAGAGAAGTTTCTTTCTCTGGTGAATAATGACTTTTCTATGATGTAATAGATAAAGTAACTAGCAGCAGTGACTAATAACTAATTTTCAGTAACTTGCACTGCTCATTGATCAGATGTGTGTGAGGCAGGAACAAGAACATAAACACAGGAAGAAGGTCCTGAAGGAGATTTGTCAGCTGGACAAACACAACGTGCTGCGTGTCACTGGTCCAAGTCCGACCTCCATTCACTCTGACGAGCTCCCCGCAACTGTTAAATTAGCTTATCTGCATCCTGCTTTGCAAAGCACACCTGGCTGTGGGAGAGCACGCTTCGTAGAGGTCGGACAGAGGTTGAATCGCGTTCCCACCACATTCATCTGGGACTGGACCAGGACCCCCGACAGGAGGTGGTCTTGCTTGTTTGGTCCGCACCAGGATTCATTGACAGCTTTCACACCAGCCTAAACAAACCCCCCCCCCCACCCCCCCCTACCGGGCAAACACACCAGGGCTCATTTTAACTGAGCCAAACGCACCCTAATTCAGTCAGCGGTCCCATCACTCAGTGTCAGCGGCGGTACTGACCGCAGTCACAAAGAACAGTGAAAGTGACTCGGTGAGAGTAAATGGCTTTTTCATTGCCCCAGTTCACAAATGAGGCTTCAGCACAGTCCCGCTCAGCCATGACACGACCGGACTGCAGAGAGAAACGCTGATAGATTTCACCTGCTTTGTTTTTGATGATGTTTTTTTTCACTGGCCTGAATTGAATTCTGCGGAGAAGACAGAAAAGAGAGATAAAGTTACGCTGAGAGGAGGACAGAAGCCACACCAGGCGAGCATTAAGAGGGCAGGAAAGCCGTAATTCAGACAAGATGTGAAGAGGAAGAAAACAACGCACACACAAAGCTTCTTGCCCTTAAAGCAGTAAAACTCACTGCTGCTGTGTGAAATGCTTCAGGAAAGCGTGTCTGCATTGTTTCAGACTGAGCTAAAGCAGCAGGGATCAACCTTTTTTCAGCTGTGACCTTAAAACAAAGTGATGTCCACCCACTATTCTGGGATTGCTTAATTTAAAGGGTTTTTGAAGGCCTGAAGAGGTGAAGAAAGCAGCTCAGGGCGTTCGAGGTCTGAGACGTGGTGGGAAACCAGTGGACGCAGCCTGCATACACTCCACAGCGCCGTGTTTTTGTCAATGAGCTTCACTGTCTGCATGAACATCAGCACCGTGTCGCACTTCATCATCCCCTGTGAATTCACCAGATTCAATTCATCTGTAAGTACCGACGGCAGGAGGAGAGGGATGAATCGGCAGAAAGGCCGAAAAACAGCGACAAAGGAGAGAGACAAAGGCTTGAAGAGAGAGGGAGTGAGAGCCAGCAAGAGGAGTGAATAGACAGAAAGAAGGAGGGTGAGATGGATGAAGAGGAGGAGGAGAAAGGGAGAGTGAAGGTGCAAAGAGAGAGCTGGAGAGAGAGCAGAAAGGCCTCCTGGGTCTCAATTAGCCGAATCCGAGCATGGTGTGAAGACAGCTCGGGGTTGGAGGAGGGTTACCGTCCCTGCATCCTATTAGCCTCTCAGAGACAACGCGCCCGGCGTTCAGAGACCTCCGTTCACTTGGATGCTGCGGTGAACCGCCGCCACCAGTCGCCTGCTGGCACAGGAGAAAGGAGGGAGGGAAAGGGAGGCTTTGGGGTTTTTCGGGGGGCCACATCCGCATGTTGGTGGCACCACGCCTTTCCCCGTGGAAGGTCCCTCCATTCATCTCCGTCTCTCTCGGCGTCCTGATCCCAAACATGTGTCCGCGCTGGCGCTGTTTTCTATCAGCGGTGACGTCTCAGTTCCTGCTCCGGCGAGGCCGTGGACCAGAGTGCCCGCAGCGCTTTGCCAGATATACAATTACAACTGTCTCTGTCTTTCTCACCCACTTCCATCTGCACAAGCCTTTTGTCTGCTGTTTCCACAAGCTGTACACTCTACACTGTGTGTGCAATACAGCAGAAATATTGATGTTACAGGACCTGCAACTTCAGGCTTCCCCCTTTAAACTGAAGCCAGTTTAGTGGGTGAAGACTGCACATGATCAGAGTTTTCAGCCTGTAAAACGGGGGATCCGTCGCCACACAGCCAGAGTCCAGCAGCTTTGAATGGCAGCTTTAGGAACAGATAGGAGCTGATTGTTATTATAAGCTGAATCCTTCTGGATCTTTAAATGCTGTTTGGAAAATATAAGCAGCTCTTATATCCGCTCTGCCATCTTGCAAAGGTTATTTGTTCCTTCTTTCTGCTGTAATACAGACTAAACATTTATCTATTATTATATATAATAATGCATCTGTTAGCAGACTCGCAGCCTCCATCCTTAAACCTCCTTCATGTAGAAACTCACCTCCCTCCTCTCTCTTGCAGCCTACGTGTGGTTCGCCTGCAACTTTGACTTCTCGTCGTTCTGCGGCTGGACCAGAGAGACCGGGAGGGGGGCCGAGTGGCTCATCCAGCCCAACGGGGCTCCCGTCGTCCACAGAGGACCCGCCCTCGACCACACAGGTAGGACATGTGTGTTCGCCTTTGAGCTGAAGCATTGGTCGATGGAGTATTGCACCTACTGAACCAGGACAAAGGACAGACAGCGTGGAGCACGGAGAGCTGTCGTGGCGCTGCGCTCAGCCTGGAGCCGCTCAGTCAGCCAGACCAAACATGGAGGTCGATAGTTTTATAAGTGGATCAGTATTAATGTGAGCTTCTCCAGGCTTAAACACTGAAGACATCCAGGTGAAATCCATCCAGACCGGCTGCTTATCAGCGATAAATAGAGCCAGAATCGTTTTGACATGAGCATGTTTGACAGGAAACGCTGAGATGAGATCAAATCAGGGACGTCCTCTGATAATAATAAGACATCCCGTCCAAAAATAGAGGCGTTATCAGACGTTCGGCTGAACTGTCCAATCAGAATTCAGACTGTTGTTTAGACGGTCTTTAACAGCTCAGTTGTATCTGGCATTTTTTTGTTTTGTTTATTTTCTGTGTCAGAGTCTTGGCATTAAGAAGCAAGGACAATAATAACATTCATCACTGGAGTGTCGTGCTTAGATAAGCAGCAGTAACAAAGAGTCACAGACAAACAGAAATGTGCAAGAAGAGCTGAATTAAACACAAATGTCATCATGAAATGGTGAATAAAGTCTCTAATTAATTGTAATTGTTAACAATTGTAATTGTTAAAATGAGCTACATGTGACCTTAAAACACACAAGAGCTGTTAAAATCCATACAAATGACCACAAATCCCAAACTTAAATCACCCTGAAACATCAGCAGCACTGCAAAGAAACAGATCCCAGTGGAAACTGAGCGAGCGGCACTGAGTTTCATCCCTGGAGTGTTTTGAAAATGCACGGACGGCCTCGAAAAAGGACTTTCTAAAGAACGCAGCGCTCAGATTGATCAGCGCGGTGATGTGATGGATGTTTGTGTGGAGACAGCAGCAGCTCTGAAATGAATGCTCTCACCTTGATTTCTTGACTTGACCGGATCACAAGTGAAAAATGAGCCCGCTGTCACGTCGAGTCAAACTCCTCCTGCAGATGCAGATATCGAATTTTCACTGAAAACCCTGTGAAGTCCTTGAGCTTCATCCCTTTGGGAGTGTGTGAAGCTTGATCCTGAACAGTCCCGTCTGATTTCTGAGCTATTCATGAAAGGAGAGTGACACACCTGCAGCACGACAGTCAGGTGTTCATGAGCTGAATAAATAAAGTGAAGCAGAATGAACCATCGAGGTTTGGAAACCTTTCACTGTCACAGAGGAGCTTCATGTTTTCACTCAGCATGTACACAGAACTGTCCCTGACACTTCTTACCTTGCCTTTTGCTGCCCCCCGCAGGCAGACCGGGCAACTTCATCTACATGCAGCTGAGCGACACAGACACGCCGAGCAAGACCGGCGAGGAAGACGATGAAGAGGGGAAGGTGGCGAGGCTGGTCAGCCTGCCCATCACCGCGCCCGACGCCGACCTGTGCATGTCCTTCTGGTACCACATGTCCGGCGAGCACGCGGGGGAGCTGGACATCAAGCAGAAGATGGAGGTGGGGGAGCAGTTCCTGTGGACGGTCAGCGGGCGCCAGGGCGGCCGCTGGAGGGAGGCCCGGGTTTTACTGCCGCACTCCAGCGTGTCCTATCAGGTGACAGAGTCCTGCATGGCGGACGCTGAAACGATCGTTTATGTGACTGCAGCAACTCACGTTTGTGATTTAAGAGTCTTTTTTTCCTCTTTATAGGATGAAAATGAACATTTGTAGCTTGCTTTTGTTGCTTTTGTAGACTAATTTTTGGCTTGTAAGCCCTAAAAAATCTGCCTGTTTGAATTTTTAAGAAATATTTGCTGAGTCGGTTTTATTCGAGCGGACAGTGGAGAGATGACAGGAAAGAAACGTGCAGTGATGATCTTATTTACCTGACGACCAGGTATTTCAGCAGGTCACTGACTGAGCCTTTGCAGCTCGCTGTGGGTGGCGTGATGGGCGGCTTTAGCTCGTGTGTCAGTGACTGTGATGTCTCTGCAGGTGGTCGTGGACGGCGTCGCGGGCAGACACAGCACCGGTCACATAGCTGTGGACAACATCCAGATCCTGGACGGACTCCAGACTGAGGACTGCGAGGGTGCGTGTTGTGCCGCTGTAACCTTCTTCTTCAGATTTCTGCTTGAATCCAGCCGCCGGGCTTTCGTTTAACAGAGTCTGTTTTTTGTTTTTCCCTCCAGATCCAGAAGCTCCACCGACTGAGATCTTCATCCTGCGTACGTACACTGATGACTCACACCTGAAGCTACAGTCAGCTGAGCTGCTGCTCAGCTGTGCAGAGAAATATCATGGATGACGATGAAAAATCCTCTTTACTCCAAAGAAGCTAAAAACGTTTATTCTGCTCGTCCTCGCACACAATTGATGTTTTTTGACATCTTACAGGACAAAAGCAGTCAATTTCCATGATTTAGGAAATGAGCTGTTTATGCTTAATCTTGCTGTTTTAGCAAGATTTTGTATTGATTTCCTATTTTTTTATCTGTATTTCACTGTTCATTTGACTGGACAGTCCATGTTCTGGTGGTGCATTCACAGATGGTTGGAGATTTTAGAGTCTGCTTCCAAAAACATGCAAAAGTTATACCGTGGAGGAAATGTATGCTGTGGAAGGAATGTTTGGTCATTTCTGGAAAAGCCCGCTTTACACTTTATGATCCAGAACATGTAAAAGCACCGTTGGCCTGTAATCATGAGTCATTTGAACGCAGCGTAACTGGTGTCCATGTCCTTCTCTCTCGCAGCGATGGACTCCCTCTCACAGGACAACAGCGAGCTGGGCGGCCCCGGCAACATGCTGAAGACCCTGGACCCCATCCTCATCACCATCATCGCCATGTCCGCGCTGGGCGTGTTCCTGGGCGCCATCTGCGGCGTGGTCCTGTACTGCGCCTGCTCGCACGGCAGCATGACGGACAGGAACTTATCCGCTCTGGAAAACTATAACTTTGAGCTGGTGGACGGCGTGAAGCTAAAGAAGGACAAGATGAACGGACAGACTAACTACTCAGAGGCGTGAGGGGAAAAGAGGGACGGAGCCGCGACCGCTCCGCATGGACACGTGACGCAGCCAATCAAGCGAGAGAAACACAGGGCTGAAGCCACCAATGGGACGGCAGGGTGGGCTGAAAGTGAGCCAATGTAATTTTTTTTCTCAGGAGCGGCAGTGGAAGGGACTGACCTGTAGGGGGCACTGTGTATAAAGAATCTGTACAGCAAAAAAAGAAGAAAACTAAGGATTCTATTTGTTTTTCGGCGTGCTTTGTTGATTTCATGTAATCACATGCTGGTGTTGAGACCAATTCAGATGAAAGTATCGTCTGTGTGCTTTTACGGGAAGATAAGAGTCGATTTCTTTTTGTTGTTTTCATGTCATAGTTTCACAGAATGAGCAAAGTGTGTGAAATACGCTGGTCTGATATCTGGCTGTTCAGCCGGCCATGTTTCCCTCTGAGTGTGTGTGTGTGTACATGTGTCACATCCATATACATCTGCATTTAAGGTGTGTATGTGTCTTGCTGTAGGTGTGTATGTGTGTGTTTATCTGTATACGCGTGTGTGTGTGTGAAGGCGGGTACCATCGTGACCTGTGTCTAGCTCCAACAGTGCCTTTTTTTTTTTCCTCTGGTTTTTCTGTTGCCTTGTTTTCCTCATCAGCTGGCGTTCGTCCAGGGTTCCTACACAAACACTGTCAGGCGCCTTGGTGCAGATGTGAACATCCTCCAGCCTCGATGACGGTCGCGCCGACAATGATTAAAGAGTTGAAGTTAAGAAGGTGACGTTTAGGTTTGGGAAAGCTTTGGGAAATCTGTGGAATGTCAGAACGGAGGACGTGTAGGAGCCCCGAACGCCTCGTTTTCATGGCACATGACACATCCAACATATTGTACATAGGTTTTAATATATTTGAGCGCCCTTTTTTAGAGAAAAGACACCAGTGCCGCAGTATCCTTTCTATGTTGGAATCAAACGTCCTAAACTCCAAAATTCAGAAAATGTACAGAGTCCTTGTTTGGTTTCCCTTTGTTCTCTGGGAACATGAAGCTTTTTGAGATTATGGAGAAAAGACTTTTGTACAGGGTAAATGGGACAACCTCGGTCCTAAGATGAAGACAGCACGTCAGCGGTGGATCATCAGGACTGAACGTCTCTCACTGGCGCACAAAAAGACTGAAACCTTGAAGCAGAAGTGTGTCCAACAGTCCAGGAGAGAGTCCATCTTTGACCGTCTTGATCAAAAAGCAAGAATTAATGTTTGCCATGACAGTGCTGTTCTCTGTCTGTGTTGACTATCAGAGGACTGTTTGAAGGACCTTTAATGGAGCAAAGTGATGTTTAACCACAGGCGATCACTGCGGCTGATCGCTGCGTCCCTTTCACCCACACGTCCACCTCCCTGCAGCTGAAACGGGCCGGAAACAAAGAATGAATGAAGTCACATTTCCACACAGCGGAAAAGCTAATCAGAGCAGAAAAGCCTCTGAAAGCACAGCGCTCATTGGTGATGTTTAAAAAAGCTGGAAAGACGATTGTTTGCAGTAAAAGCTCTGTTTCTGTCGTGTCTTTGTGTTTGTCTTCGGTGGGACTCTGCAGCAGCTCCTCTTCACTCCTCTGTCTGTTAGCAGGAGCATCTTATCATACGAGGCATCACGCCCTCTTAACAGCTTAGATGAAACTCGGAAATTGGTTCCTTTTTGAAGAAATCTGTTATTTTTAAGCGGAAAGTGGAAAGAGAAGCCTCATATAAATGTCGTGCTAATCATTCTGCTTAGTTGTGTTTTAGCTTGTGTAGCTGAATGTGTTGTGATACTGGTCACGTGTTCGCAGGCCGGAGGGTTGAGTCTCTGCCTCGAACAGCCCCGTCGGCCTCCAGCGGCTGTTTTTACGCTCACTGCGAAGATCAACGGGACGACAAAGCTGACAGATTCTTTACTATCAGAGATTTAAAGCCATGGAGCAGCTGTGGTCGTCTGACGTGTTGGAGGGACGGTGCCTGCCCGCCGTTCACGCCAGCTCAGAACGTGAATATCAAGCAGCATCAGAGGCTTCAGACACATGAAGCTGTCGCGCCTCCTCACGTCCAATCAGATGAAGGTGCTCTGTTGAGACACTCGGTCGTCTTCGTCCCCTCAGCAAAACATCGAGTCCACGTGTTTCCAGCAGAAAGAACAAGACGAATGGAGAGTGTAGAAATTTCAGCCTGACAGAAAGTGTTTCTTATGCTCCTTCCCCTTTAAACAAGAAAGGATGCTGCAGCACTCGACGTGAAAACAAATGTTGCACTGATATATTTAAAAAAAAATCTGTGTTTATGATGTTGATTTATGAAGGGGGGGGTGGGGGGGCAGTGTTACTGTTGCTTCTTTTTAACACCGTTTCAGATGACAATGTTATAATTCTGAAAAGTACAATTTACAGAGATGTTTTTCGTTCTGGAGAAAGCTTCTTTGAAAGGTAACAGTTTTATTTACTTGGTATAATATCACCTTGTGTTTCTGTCACTGACGTACGTGCCATTGTTTTCTTAGTTTTTTTCTTTGTATGGCAAGAAAAAAAGTGTTTTATTTTCAGTACTGCTTCTGTAATTTTTGCTGTCTCAGATCCAGAACAGAACGAGAAAGGAAATAAGGAAGTAAAAAAAAAAATGGCAAAGCAGTGAGGCCTTAAGTGACTAAAAGTATTGTTTGTACTTTGACTCTCTGGTCAGCACCCAGACTCATCCGTCTCTGTTGTCTCAGACTCTGATCATCGACTATTACATTCCAAAGAATTGGATCAAATAAATGTTTTAAGTAAAAGCTGCTCGGCCGTTTCTTTCTGTTTTAAAAGCACGGACCTCCACTCTGTCTGACAAAGCAGAGTTTTGGTTTAATTACGCAGTTTTCATCGCAGCTGCAGTTTGATGAAGGAATTAAAAACAGCGTTTTGTGGATGATAATCAGGGACATTTTGTTTGATTAGCAGATCTGCTAAAAAAAAAGCACCTGCATGGCTGCACACCACAAACAGGTCGATGGGAAACATGTTGCTTTTTATTTAGTGATTCAGTCATGAAGATTACAGGAAACGTTTCTGGGTGTACGCTTGTTTTTGTTTGTTTGTTTTTTATAAGAGTTGATGACCCCGCTGTCATGTCTGTACACTCAGTGTGAGGCTGCAGCCAGGAGACGTCTTAGCTTAGCTTAGCTTAGCTTAGCAATTAGCCTGGCTCAGTCCAAACAAAAGCCACCTGCCAGTACCTCTTAACGTTTCATTGGTTTAATCTGTAGAATAACTGACGTGTTACTGTCTAACTATTCTTTTAACCTTAACGTGGCGTGGCCATGTTTACCATTTCACTTGTGATGACTGACAGTTAAAGCTGTAGAAAGCCGTTTTTTGCGTCATTGGGCAAAAATGTCATAATGACCTTTCAGCATGTTGTAGTTCACGTGCTCTGAGAGTCTGCACCTCCTCAGGCTTTAGAAAATCCAGCCCGTGACGGGAGACTCCGACCAAACAGGTCAAATCACAAAACGAGCCTTCCTATTGGCTCTTCTACAAATGCAGATGTGCATGCTCATCTGTTCTGAGCAGCTGCAGCCGCCTGTGAGGTCTGGGCGCTCTGGCCCGAGGCTGCAAAGCGTTTATGGACACGTCGCCTGTGTTCAGTTTTTTGCCTCCTGCAGCTTTAAACTTAGTGGACCTGAAGTCACACTTTGAGTTCCTGTTGAAAAATGACTCAAACAATGATGCCATTCATTTTCTGTCAGTCAACCAGCTCATTAATCTGCCAATCAGCTGCACTTTTTAATAACAAAGCATTTTAGAAGCTCATATGCTTTGCCTGGAGAAATCTTAATTTAATCTCACTGTTAAGGGAGTCCTGAAGCTTATTCCACCTGTTACAAGTAAAATACAGTTCCTCCTACTTCTGTATTCATTCTGCATGCACTTAAAAGTGAAATTGTTCCTCTTACATGCAACAAAAGAAAGCCTTACAGCCTTATAATGCGTTCACATGATGTATTCATTACTGTCTGCATGCTATATCAAGCTTTGACCACAGGGTGGCAGCACTGCCTCTTGAAACATTTAATAATAATAGCAGCTTGTGTGGACTCAAACTAAATACCATTTTTTCCCCATTAAGCTGTCTGCCTCTGCTCGGTGAAGGTGTTTTATGAGCTGCGTGAAACAGCAACATTCAGCTCAGTCTGATCTCATGTGAACTTCAGACTTGTGGCTTCGGTTTCGATGAGGTTTCCTGCCCATATTGGTGCCACTTTACCACTTTCCCATAGCCTGCTGGTGTCAGCGACAGCGGTTGTGTTCATTTGCTGTCTTATGTTTGTGTTGCAGAGAGTTTGAGTGCAGTCACACGCAGACTGCAGCAGTGACGCGTTGTGTTATGTGACAGTCTTGAAGCAGACGTGTTTCTTCATCAGTCTGATTGAAAGCTGTAGCTTATGAAGAGGTAAGAACAGCTGTTGAAACTGGAGCTGCTGAACATCTAGAACATAAGATATGTGACACAAAGGTAGTGCAAGCTCAATCCCATGCCAAGACTGTGAATGTGCATCAAACATAAAGAATGACGAGCAGGCATGTCTGCTTCCACCATTCAGCTCTGCTGCACAGCCACGTACACTGAACATATCAGGGCTTTTCCTCCAGCTTTCACTTTTGACAAACACTAATACTTCCTCTAGCATCAAAGCTTATAATCATCCTGCTGCTGTTCACTGTCTGTCCGCTGGTTTGTGCTAATTTGATTAACTGTAAACTTATTTGGACATGCTAACTGAAAAGATGTGGTCCTAATGGTGCTTCCTCCTGTAGAGGGTCTCTGAGGACATTTATTAACAGGTGGAAGCTGAGGCTCATGTTAGTCCCTGAGTGGGAGAGAGGGAGAGTAGCCCCTGAGTAGACCCACGAGCATTAAAGCCACCGTAATGTGTTGACTCCCAGCAAACAGGGTGGGATCATCAGAGGAATGTGGCAGGATGCTTGTGCAGTGATGTAAAGATGTGTAATGGACACGGTGACTTCATGAGTCATCTGGCCAGCTGGCAGCATCAGCTGCTGCTCATTGCACATTGCAAATGTTTAATTTAATAGGAGATATCATCAAAAACTCACACAGCCCAATTTCTAGAATATCCTCATGAATTTTATTTCACTTCTGGGATGTTTTAATGTCAGTGAAGCAACTTTAAAATAAAAAGTTTTCCCTTTAATGTCCCTTCAGCAGCTTTGACTGACAACATGTGTTATCTCCATCAAATGGAAATATTCTACAGGTTTTTATACACATTTTCAGAAAATTCAGCCTGATATATTTGGTATCTTTTAACAAATATAACTGTGTTGAGTTGAGAGTTTGGCTGAACAGCGTAAGTCTGCAGAGCTGACAGAGCCGCCTGTGGTCAGGGGGGTGAAGAGGGTCCGGTCTGCAGACCTGGTGGGGAGCCGTCAAAACCAGAACCACGATTTCGCACCTGTGAGGCTGCTCAGCACGAGAACAAGACAAACTTGATGTGAAAATGACTGAAACTGAATTTCATAACTTCGCACAGGAAGTGAAGGTGATGTGTGATTTCTCGCAGCTGAAAACACAGCAGATCATGTGGTTGACCAAGAATACTACAAAAAGCACAGAGCGAGAGAAATATTCAGATCCTTTACTGCAGTTAGAGTAGAAATACTGCCGAGTAATAAAATTCAGTTACAAGTAAACATTTACAGATTTTTATGTAATTATTATCAGCAAAATATACTCAAAATATTAAAAATGAAAGTACTATGAAAGCTAAATTTATCAACTTTCTATACTTTTGGGGTAATTTACTGTATAACAATGAACGCATCATATTTTACAGTGATGTAAAAGCAGGAACAACCTTGAGGCCCTCCTCTTGTAATCGGATGCTGCGTATCAGTGGTGGTTATTCCTGAACACATTTTCAGTTTAATTAGCACAAACCAATGACACACAGAAAAGCTTGAGTTTTAGGGGCCCTGGAGTTCCGGGGCCCTGGGCAGATACCTGCTGTGCCCAGCTGTTAATCCAGCCTTGCTCAAGTGAAGTACTTAAAACTGCACTTAAGTGAAATACTTGAGTAAAGTTACCTCCCACACTGTCCAAACGTAAATGCATCAGACTGCATGTTATTATCTGAATTTCTTCAACTTTTTCCGACATGTTGTTTATGTTTGTTGTTTAGTTTCGTGCTTGCACGCGCGGTTGAACTGCGACCATTCACCACATCCGAGGTGAGGACGGGTTCACGCTTCCCCGGTGTGTTTGTTCCTTTGCCCTCTGCGCGCCGCAGCTCTTCCTGAGTAGGCGGGGTCTAAGGAAGAAGAGATTTGTTGAACCGGGGCTTAAAAAAAAACGACTCAGCAGCAGCAGCGGACCAGCGGCGGTAACGTGTTCGGGTGAGCCGGGACTCCTCGCGCCTTGTCTTTTTAAACAAAGCCCTTATGAACAAATTTTAGCTTTAGCAAAGCGACCGTTGGCGTGTCGCGCGTGGAAACGTTACGCGCTTTGCCCGCCGGAGCGGTGCGGTTTATTAGTCAAACAAAGCGGACCCTCATAACAGTTTTAGCTAGTCTTCGCCTGTTAGCGTCTTTTAAAGAGGACACTTTTGAGGGGCAAATGCTGCTCTAAATCAACGGAAACGCCCGTATAGCATCAGTATAAGGTAAGTGCTGTTATTTTAACCCACATTTGTCACATTTATCCAGTCTGTCGTGTTTAGGACGACTGAAAACCGTGAACCACAAAAAGGGGGAGAAGCGAAGAATGCCTTCAGGGCAAACTTTGGGTGTGGATAACGATGAAGTGCTATGCTAGCAGTCGAAAGAAAGTGTTAGTTTCCAAACACAAGACGGTTTTTAACAACATGACACGAGAAATGTTGGTATATTTGAGCCTACACCTCATGTCGGTCCCTCAATAAATCTTCCTTTGGGTTTTGTACTGAAAGTAGGCCATTGAGCCGCTTTAATGACCAAAGAGGGCAGTATGGGCTGTTAAAGCGCAGTTAACAGCCCTTCATCTGACCTGGATATCTTTTAACACGATTTCAAATCATCAAAACTATCATAGAGGGTTTCACAGATTGTACTTGGCGTTCAAAACGGACAAATATATGTAATGATTGACACAGCATTGATTTTATGGTGACTTTTCTGCCTGAAAATATTGTGTTTAATCACGTTGGCACAGTTGTCATGTTGCTGCAGAGCTCCTATAGTGGGTTGTTTTTAGTTTAAAGTCCCTAAAGGATAAATTCATAGCAGGGACATTTTTCTAGTCTCCTGAGGAGACTTCCCTCATGTCTGTCTTTTCATTATAGGAATGAGAAATAGCTTTTAAACTGAAAACAGCTCAATAAGTAACAGAAAATGAGCGCTTGATGTGGTCTTACGAAGTCTTCTGATTGTCAGAAATACTGACCAGGATGTTTTTTCCTTGACTGGAAAGTGAAGCTTGTATTTCAAAGCCACCTGGTATTCTTTAGGAATGCTGTTAAAGCACTTACGTCCATTTGCTCAACAAGGCTTTTCTCAATTGGTCCAAAAACCTTTTGCAGATGTCTTTAACATTTGTGTTTGGATGTATGCAGAAGGAGCATTTACGCTTCTGGGTAAAACATACATGAAGAGGAAAACCAAACAAACGACAGCCCTCAGAAAGCAAAGTTAGACATGTAAAGAACATCCTGAAGCAAACCACAGCTGGACCCCAGTCTGGTCAAACTGCATTATGTGCTGTGTAAACTGTGGTTGAGGATACAGTAAGACATGGCAGTCCTAAAGCAGCCGGACTGGTTAACCAGAGGCTAGAGTTTCTTGTTCAGCCATGCCCACAGCTCTGATTCAGGACTGTTGACTGTGCAGTGTGTAAGTTGGACAAGATTAGTCTTGTCTGCCTCATTCACTTCCTGTAAAGGAATTGCAGCCTTAGGGGGTGTTTTTTTTTTACTCCCTTGTTAATCTGAGGGAGAAGCTTGATTTGTTGAGCTGGTAGTCTGCGCTCACCAAGTTCTTGCTGCAAGTCTTAATTTAGTGAGATGGCCAAAAAAAGAGCCTTGGGTTAATTACTAGCCTGTGGGCTTATAGACAGCATCATAATGACATAGCAACGGCGCCGTATCGAGGTGTGAAAACACATATGTCTTTGATCTCATACAGATCACATGGATGCAGATAATATACACCAGGCCTGGTAATTGCAGACATGAGGGGGGACGTGTCTGTGGACCTGAGCCGGCTCCCTGTGGATCTGAGTCACTTCCCTTAGTTACGTTGTTGTGTTGTTTAAACACAGCGAGCGGCCTCGACTAGGAGTGTCCAGGCCAGTTTGAAGGGTCATTCAGCGTTACTCAACTCCAGGCCTTTACCCCGACTTGTCAGATATGAGTCATGGCTGACGGGGCTTCCAGTGACGGCCAGACGAAGCATGTGGGAGGGGGTATGCTTGAGAATATGTGACTGTG
Organism: Chaetodon trifascialis; assembly: GCF_039877785.1. Classification (NCBI taxonomy): domain Eukaryota; kingdom Metazoa; phylum Chordata; class Actinopteri; order Chaetodontiformes; family Chaetodontidae; genus Chaetodon; species Chaetodon trifascialis. The sequence continues at coordinate 3,163,023 of NC_092066.1, read as the reverse complement.
GTTCAACATTATCCCTTTGTGGCTCCGTCATTGCAGCAGCAGAGGAGCGTTTCCCATACATTGATTTAATTATAGCGGGCCGCCACAGTGTCAACAATGACAGCCGCACGTTGATTTTCTATTTATGTGCTGTTTAAAATCCTTATTTCATTGTAGTGCTGTGAGCAGTGCAGTCGCTCAGCCTGTCCACGCCTTTCTCTCTCCCTCTCTCTCACAAACACATTGACAACAGACCGTCTGTGAATAGCTCCTCCTCTCCTGAATCAAAACATGATCGCGCACAGGAGGAAGAATTGTTGTCAGCTTTTCCCCGCAGACAAGACGTCTGGCCCCTGAATAGACTTAATCTGGAGTTCTCTAATGGTTAGTACCGCTGCACAAATGAGTCCAAAAACGATGCATTCAAGTAATCTCTGATAGGTTAGTCTGTCTGTATACTGAACACAGTGCTGTAAATCTCAGACCCAACTCCTCCAGTAAGCTACATGCTAGCATGTGAGGAGCCTAGCTAGTCAGGCTAGCCACAAGTCAACATTAGAGCTTAGCTTGGTTGTTGAGGAACATAAGAGCTGGTCAGCATCAACTGCTTGTGCGTGTTTGTTGTAATTATGTCTTTTTTTATTTAATTAAGCCTTCATTTATTTCCAAAATTAGAAACTAATTACTGCAACCACCAAGTGCAATAACAATACTTCCTCAATTCACCTCACACACAAAGAAGCACACAAACCCTTATCATTTTCATCAGTTACATAACTAAAAGATGTCACAAGTAAAAGTTTTGAAACACCCAAGTCGAACAAGATGTATATTTTAATAGGCCTAGCTCAGGCGTTGTTTTAAAAGGCGACTGTGGGAGGTTTCAAGAAGCTTTCAGCTTCCCAGAAGCTTTTCACATTGTCACCAGACTGACTGAGCGAACTCTGGGTTCAGGTTGGAAAGAAGTGGAAAAGCACCCCATATTTCACTGACGTAGTTTTTCCACGACACCGTGTGGAGCTGTGCAGATGGAATGCGTTATCTCATCCCTCTTGGGAGATTGGGATCTCCTCCATATGACAGACAAACCCCAAACAGGTCTCGCAGTTCACTAAACAACTTTAACTCTTTCCAGAACGAGTCCGTGATATCTGCTGGGCGCCGGACATGTCTGAAAATCTGATCTGTGGGATTTCCAGTTGTTAAAGCACGTGTTCGACATGTTATCATGCTGCTTTTTTGCCACACAAAGGTCAAGCTGCATGGTTTCACTTTCTGGGATGCTAATTATTAATCCGCCATTGATGATTCACATCGAAAAATTTATCAACATTATATCAGCCATGCAATATGCTTTATTTTAGGAAAAGGACACTTAACATTTCTAATAATCCTCTCAACCATTTTTATAGTCAGCTGGCCAAAACGTGACCATCAAATCGAACACATGCCTTTTCTGTTGCTTCACTTTGTTTTTGTCTCAAAAACATAAAGAGATGTTAGCTCGATAGAGGAGGTATTTCTGGGTTTCCTTCAAACATGCTGCGTTTGCAGTCATAAGTGAGATGTTCTTCCTGATTCGTCAGCAGCCCGTTAGAGAGAAAAGTGGTGCCTGGGTGTGGTTTCATTTAGGAAATGGATTTAGACTCCTGCTGAGCTGTTCGGGAACCTAATGGACTGTGGACTGTGTGCAGCAGGTGGGACCCGGATGGCTGACCGGGTGGCAAGCAGAGCTGGGGGGGATGGGGACCCTGTTTATTTTGTGGACTGCCAGATGACCCACCCAGCATGACAATGCTGACTTGTGTTGAACACCACCTTTCTCTCTGCATGTGTCTCACTGGCTCTTAAGTGCAGCGCTCATAATTTGATCTCACCAGGATGTGGTTCAGGTTTCTACAGTGAGTTGAGACATGCACTATCATGGTTTGCACACACAGTCCTTTAACAAAGTCCTGTAAGCCATGTAAAAAAGTTGGAGCCAAGGAAAAACAGACATAGTGCTGCCTGGCTACAGTTTAGCCTCACAGTATGAGATAAAGATGGAGAATACATGAAATGATGCACAGTATTTAAGCAACAACGTGCTGATACAAGTCGCCTCAGTGTGCACTTCCCTCTCAATGAGTAGAAAGTGAAGCAAACATCAGTGTTAGTGATGCTCAGTGTGGTTAACCTCTAATCGCACGCAACAAGGATCCACTGAGAGACCAGTCATGGAGGCTTTTGCAATGACCGTCAGTATAATTTGTCTGATGCGTGCACAGAGAAGAATTGTGGGCAGCAGCTGTTTGTGTTTTGCACTGCTAGTTTAATATGTCTTTAGAATTGGCACTCATTAATTTTTGATGTTACTGACAATCAGAGGCTAAATAATCACATTAGTTTTGACAGCTCTGTCATTTTTTCTGCCGGTGTTCAGCACGAGAAGCAATGCATCAGCAAAATATATTCAACAGGAAACACCTGGTGGAGGGGGTGGATGTGAGGGGTGGTGCAGAAATGTTGTATTTTAAAGTGATTTCTAATTGTGTGTTTTATGGAGGAACGTTATTTGGCCTGTTTGTCGAACTGTGGTCGTCCACAGTGTAAGCGCGGACTTTGTTAAAGATTATTAAACATTCACAGATGTGTCTTGCTCCACCTTAAGACAACACCAGCCTTGTCTGTTCAAAGCTCTGTGAGCTGCAGAGGCGTCAGGAAAGCAGATAATCTGCAGAGTTTCTCAACATATTTTGCCCTTAATCAGATAATACACCTTTCACTTGAACGACACTCACGTTAGCCCACAGACCACCAGTTAATGAGACTTTTCTCATGGCTGCTTTCAGCTGAGGACAATTCTGTGTCGGTATTAAATGTAATTGACATAAAAACCTCATAGAGCTAATAGTGCCGTGCCTGTCGACAGGAAGCTGCCTTCCCTAGTGAGATTACCTAGTTAGTAACAGTCAGTAAATTACTGCACCATTGTCAAGGACCAGAGGAAGGGCTAAACGAAGAAGAAGTGGTGACACGTCTGCACAGTCTGAGTCAGAGTCCTCATGTTGACCCTCATGTGGGAAATGTGAAAGAACAATCCTGTCGGTCGTGATGATGTCATAAGGCAGAGGACTGTATTTATGAGGATTTTTCCTTTTGTCCTCATTGATATCAATAGGGTGGATGAATATTTAGAAACGTAATACTGAGATTTCCCCCAGGAAATTGAAGAAGGCTGACTAACATAAAACTGTCTGACCCCAGTTATTGATGCAGACTCTATTAAGTGAAGGTGGGAAGTCAGTGTAGAATCTTTTGTACACACGATAAGAGGATGGTTGAACATTGCGGTACCGCAGTCTTCCTCAGTCATTCCCTCTTCCTGCCTCTCTTTCACCGTCGAGTCGCTGTCACACAGGGAGTCGATTCTTTGCAGCACATCTCCGTGTGTGAGCGGAGGAATGCTCTCTGTGGACTGACATCAGGGAGAGCGTGGCTCTGGTCCCTGAGGCGTACTTTCAGGCTGCAGATTGAATCGGAGCGCCTCGACCCGTCTGGAGCTGATGGCAGGCAGTGGACCGTAACAAGGAGCGTGGAGCAGGATTGAGTTTCAGTCTGCACCTCCCAGCAGCTGTTGGAAGAAATTCCTTATGAAACATTTGTCGTTCTTTCTTTCTTTCTTTCTTTCTTTCTTTCTTTCTTTCTTTCTTTCTTTCTTTCTTTCTTTCTTTCTTTCTTTCTTTCTTTCTTTCTGTCTGTTTCAACACTGCTGTGTTGAAAGTTGGACCATTGTATTGATTTTTATCAAGCAGGTAGTGTTTACACATTCAGACTGCTCCGACGCATGATAAGGGTAGAAAAAAGAGAAAACACTAAAGAGTTTAACTTCAGTATTCGTCATGTTCATTGTAGCTACTTTCTGTTTGGGAAGTGTTGTTATTTTGCCACAGTCATTCAGTGACACATCTGTCCTGCTGACGTTATCTTAGCGGTAGCTCTGAGCTACTTTCTTTCAAATTGAATACTTGAACAACCTGTGCAGCTTTGTCAATGTCTTCCACACTTTTTGGCATTTTTCTGCCCCAATTTTCCAGCGGTGACACAGAAAGATGACAGTCCCACTCTGAGTCCAGGCTGCAAAGCTGTGATTGGCACAGCTGGTTTTTCCGACAGGGCGAACAAACGTCACAACGGCAGGCCCGTTTGAGTCACTGAGAAAGAGGAAGATGTGAGGTGTGGAAGGTCACAGCGTATGTTGTGCAGTGAGTAGTTAAGATCTGAAATATCCTCAGTCCAACCAGAGTCATCTTGACAACATCATATCATTCAGTATGTTTTGTATGTGGCCTCTGGACAAATAGGAAGTGGTCTTGTAGCTTGAGCTTGTTGATGCCATGATCTGAACACAGATGACTGTAGTGCGGCAAAGAGAAAAGATCAACCATTAAATTGTTTTTTTCCTTGAAATGTAAATGTCAGAATCTGCACAGTCATTTCTTAGAGCCTTACGTGGGGGTCGTAACATTAGTGGTTTTCTCCAAGCATCAGTCTACAACCCAAAGATATTCAGTTTATCATCATATATGACTAAAGAAAAAGAACACTGAAACCCATAATCCATCAGTAAAATAGTTTCCTGCTATGTTTTTCATGATTGACTAATCAATTAACACATTAATTGTTTGGTTTGTGGAGCGAAGCCTTTTCACATTTGGGTAATTTTAAAGGTCTCTGGGTGTCCTCGCAGCTCCACAGCTGCACTTTGTGATTTGAGCTGACAGTATGATTATGTATAAGTCGCATACTGCTGACTGCAGCCTTAAACCTATTATCTCTATAGAAAATTAGAGGAGTATGTAAGCTCTTACTCACTAAGGCCCTGCTTTGTGTTATTACAGTCCCACACAGCCATATTTGAGACATTCCAGTCCAAACCACTGTCTCAGTCGCGTGCTCGTGTCGGACACAGCTCAGGGTATTATTAACAGAATTGCAAATGAAAAATTGTGACGCTGACATTCAGCATCACAAACACAAAGCATGCACTGTCTCTGCCTCCTCCGGCCTGACCATACAAAGTCACGATTGGACGCACTGTGCTCCTGGTAGTGTAAATATTAGGCTCTCAGGTCTGTCATCGCGACTGCTCATCGGCCATAGTTTCTGCTTGACGACAGAGGAGGGGAGTTCAGAGAGGAGGAGGATTAGACCAAGACTGTGTAAAAGAAAAGTAAACAAGACTTTGTGTGACTTTCTAAACATCTTGTCTACTCAGCAGTTGTGCTTTTGTTCATCATGTAACACTTAGTTCATCTGCCACTTACAGTCATCAGCTTTGCCCTAAGAGGCCGTTTCCCAGGACTGATTCACAATCTCTGGCCTTCGTCGGTATCGTCCCTGACTGTGAGCGAGAAAGTGGCACAGCCTCACGTGTCGAGTCAACTGATTTTTCTCAGCTGATATGTGGGGCAGATAAAATGTGGGGGCTTCAGCCGTGTTCCTCCAAACAGCATTAATGAGACACAGCTGGTAGATGTTGCCGTGCTGTTCTGTTCAGGAGTGAAAAGGTAAATTGTCTGGCGTTGGAGGAAATGTGGTCTCTGGTGGAGGCGGTAGGGGAGTGAGTGACAAACCCAGACAGACCTTCGCTGGAAGAGTTCATTCAGGAATCCCCCATCCAATGCATGAAAGGGACGATTGATTAGAAATGCTGCACTCTGTGCTGAAGACAGAAATGTGTGTACTTGTTAAGTGAGTCTGACTGACTGAGAGACTTTGACTCCTGTCTATTTTCAGTTCACCACATATTAGTTTGCGTTCTTTTATCTTTTATCTAGTTTCACAGCTACGAGGAGCAGTTTTATAACAGGCTGTTATAGACTACACCTCATTGGTGTCTGGGCCAAGTTGCTATTGGCTCTTATCAGCTGTGACGCTCAGTGGGTGGAAGCATCGCCGTCTTTTATGTCCCGCCATTTCTACAGAACAAGTCTCCTCCTCTAATGGTCAAACGATAATTCAGCTTTTCCTGTTGAGCGCCCCTCAGCTGTCCTTTATGCTTTGAAGCTGAATGTAGTGAGACTGAATGCAGTGGTGGTAACAAAGGAGTCAATGCAAATAAGGAAAAGCTGATGGGTTGAGAGAGATTCTCCTCGATGTGTCGTTTTCGACATGCCAGTGCTCCCATAATGCCATTATGTGGCACACAGGCATTGGAGACCCCGAATGCCTCCCAATCTGTCAGCTCTCTGCAGTTTTCAGCCCTGTGCAGGATGAGGCCCAGAGCGGTAAACAAAGCTGGTCTTCAGGAATGTTGGGGAGGAGCCCCAATAGTGTAGAAAGTCTTTGCAGTTGGTGTTAGCTTGGATTCTGTTAAGCATCGTGCTGGGTATGTTGCGTGTCAGATGTTTTCGTCCCTCTTGCCACAAGTTCTTCTTTGTGTCGGGGTTCAGTTAGTATATTTAAATGGGACAGTGCTTATTGGTCTACAGACAGAAATCAACAGAAAATAATTCCCATCTGTTGCTCCAGCCAGATGTTTACAGGCACCCTAAAAATGTGAAGAAAAGTCACATTATGTTCTGCTTTTTCTGTCACACGTCAGGCTTTTTTCATTTTTTGTATGAGCATCTAAGCAGCTGTACAGATAACTATCACTGAAGCACTTCAAGGGAAACTTGCATTTCAGATGGTCATTGGGCTGCTTTGCACAGGATGTGGGTTTTTTTTGCAGATGCCACTACCCTCTGACCCACATCACTGCTGCCAACGTATTACACCTTTTCACAGAGCACCTACTGAATACTGTACAGTCTCCAGTTTTACCTCTGCGTCACTCATAGTTTACTCTGAAAATGTTCTTGAGTAGACTAAATTAAAATGGCGCTTTTATCCATCGCCACTTATATAAATTTGCAAATCAGCTTAATGATATCCAGCAGGGACAGACTATTTCAGGACACGGCTGTTGACTTAGCTACCGTCAGAAGTGCCTGATTTCCTCTGTATGTCAAACTGGGGCAAATACACAGAAAGTTGGTCTGACTTTGTAAGTATGAGGATCTGGCAGACAGTGAAGGAAGTGTGTCACTGGGGTTGTAGGAGATGGCAGAGTTTCAGGAGGAGGCAGCTTGACCAAATATGGGCCCATGCACACACACGTGAACTCACCAACCTCTTTTATCTGTTAGCTGTTACAGAGTTGTGATCTTAGCTTGTTGACCCACCGTCAGACTGTTTCCAAGTTGCTGACAAGCTAACAATCTGAAGCCTCTTTGGAGAGTTTGATGTTTGTTTAGGCCTGTTTTTGGTGTTGTGGTTGGTTGGTTAATGCTTAGCAGCTTAGCTCAGTGTGGTACAGAGGCATCATAGGGCTGCTTAATGAACCACAGTTATTCCTCCCCGGTTTGCATTCTGTGGCAGCTTGAAATGTCGCTCATTTTAGTATTAAATCCTGTGCTGGTGCTCTGTTACAGTCATTACAAGCCTGCTGTTGGACTCATTATGAGTCACTTTGGATCAGACTGAACACCTTAACTGTAAATATGACTATTCTCCTTTACGCAACATTTTTATTACGTCCCCTCAAGCTTCTCTGTCTTTCTCTTGTTGAGACTTATCATCTTATCTGAAATGTCCTGTCAAGATAACCGCTAACAGCTAACATAGGCCTATAACAAGCAGCACGAAAGTTTCCAAACCACAGTCAGAGGCAAGTATGTAGTATGGTGGTTCATGGCAGCTGACGCCAGCTGAGTGTGGGCAAATCATTCCTCCATATATGGAATAGGCAAATGAAAATCACTCCTCCCTTCTGCTGCCTAACGGTAACGGAGGTATTTCACCTCAGCGTCAAGAGAGAGCCTAATAAACACACGCCGTGACTACTGTTAGGAAGACGACATCGAAGAGTCTGTTTTTAATCTAAATGTATTCATCATAGTGGTCTCATTACAATTAAAACTATTTTTTCAAGAGAACCTTTTCAAAGGGGAATTGATGTATTAATGGTACACTGGGTAGTAGACTACACGTAGATGGACTTCATATCTACTGTTCAGCTGTGTCACATATTAAAATGTAAATACTTCATCAATTGGCAAAAAAAACCCCAAGCTTTTGTTCCCCATGCACGTTTAGTAGATGTGTGATCACACTTCTCAGATATGGATCGCTTCAGATGTTTTTTTAACAGCTCTGTGCCACATTAAACATCTAACAGAATACATGTGACTGTCTCACACACACACACACACACACACACACACACACACACACACACACACACACACACACACACACACACAAAACACACTATCTTGTGTTTCTGTTGCTGACACAAGACACAAAGAAGCCTGATTGACTTTGGAGAAATGTGTCGAGCATTAAATCTGGATCCTTTGCTTTCATGTTGATGATCTCTCTGGTTTCAGCTTCCAGCTCTGACTTTGTCGGTTTTTTCTCGTTACAGATGGATCCTCGGTTACTTTTAATAGCAACGTTATCAGCAGTCCTTGGTGGCAGCTGGGCACAGCAAGGTAAGAACAAACACATTCAGTTGTTAGATATGAGCTAGCCCAAAGTGTAGCATGTTTTTCAGCTGTTAGCAGACCCTCCAGTCCAATGCAGTCGCTTCAGTGTTATTACACTTCATGTATATGTTGATTATCAGGGTTTGACTTGGTAGTTGTCAGGGCTCTGTGCCCTCTTCAGTCCACTCTAGCCTTCAAATCTTGCATTTCCTCATTCATGGTTTAATGACTATGTGGGTCCTGTTAGCTAGTGGTGGGAGGCTTTTTTTTACAAGGTGAAGTCATCTCTTGGTGAGCTGCCTGGAGCTTTTCTCAGAATGGCTCGGTTTTGTGAACTGGGAGGAGGTTGGGATTTACAGCCAAGAGCTGAAGCTGGTTTGAGTTAGTGAACTAATGGAAATTCTGTTTTGTCATCTGGGCTAAAAGGAACTTGTGTCGTCTCTTTCAGAGGGAAGCATATGCATCAAGGCAAACGCACAGTCATGTGGGGAGTGCATCCAGGTGGCAGAGACATGCGGATGGTGCACAGATGAAGTGAGTTGGATCAGTAAAGCTGCCATCGAAGTTTTGATCGTATGAATGAAAAATGATGGAGAAGATCTCAAACTGTGGGTGTGGCGCACTCAGTCTCCTCTGTGGTTTGTGTGCCAGCATTGCTTAATGGTTGAATTGCACAAAAACAGCCAACAAACACAGCTGGTAGTCATCATCTGGAGCATGGAATGCGATCTCTAATAATAAATATAACGAATATATTTTAACAGTGTCAGCTTTGACAGCTCCAACATTTCACAAAGTCTGCAGACAACAGACGGAGTCGGAGTTAGATCTATTTAAAACAAACCAATGCAGTCCAGAGGGGTGTGAAAAGGGGTTCGGGTTAAAGAAATAAGCAAATGTTATTCCTTATTATAAATACAAATGAACATAATCTGTATTTAGCCTATAAGAACATGTAGAAGCAACTGCAGAGTATTACTGGAGAGTTAGGACATTTAATAAACTTGTGCTTTCCTGCCTTTTGACCAAAGATGAGTAAACCCCAGCACTCCATTAATTACAAACATGAGTGCTGCTGCTTCTTGTCTCAGAATGGGAGGTTTGCCTCAATAATCCTGTTTAATTAGATGTTTTCTGTACCAAAGGCAAGTATTCATTCTGTGACGACAATGTGCTACTGAGTGGAAAGAACACGGTACAGGAAAATACTGATTTACAGTATGAGTATGAAAAGTGCAGGACAAACAAATGCAAATGTTAACGAATGGCAAGGCAAGCAGTAAAGTCATATTTATACTGTGATGTGAGAGTTGAGACCCTGCTCTGTCATGATTAACAAACACACACTGATTGGTGTGAGAAACCACAAACCCAGAAGGATGAGGAGATCATGTCGAGGGACGGCTGCAAAGAAAACATCTGGCAGCTTGACATCTGTCAGGACAGAGCTGCGTTCCTGTTAAATCGTGCCTGTACTCCTCGCTCTGATATCCACCCCTGAGCTTATGAAATCACTACGTGACTGCAGGTTTGGGTGCAGTCATTAGTGGTTGCTTTGCCTTTTTACCAGATATGGAGAAATGTCTGTAGCACTGAAGTACATTCGGTTTAATCATTGAGTTAATTTCATGTTCAGAATCAAGTCAAAGTCATACAACTCTCCAACTGCTCCATCAGCGAAGTATTTCACGATGTGATTTCACTGGCTGGACTAGAGACAGTGAATGTGGTGTATGCTGCCCACTGCTGACAGCACTGTGTACGATGCTTCCTGTGTGGTTGAGCTTGATGAAACTGATCATTTCTCACCTACTCCATTGAACAGCATTTGCTGTATTCACCCCGTAGACTTAATCTTCTTCAGAATAATACTGCAGGTGGCTTGCATGTTGGTGGTTTTCATGCTTTCGAATAAATCTTATCTGATGTGTATGGCGAGAAGATGCATGGGAGGAGAAAAGGCCTCTGAGGGTCATGTGGTTTTGAAAGAATTAGGTCAAAGCACTATTTTTGTTTTGACTGAGATCATTGTCTCAAGTTCTCCTCCACTCTGCCTTGTGGGATCTCATGTGCATCCAATCTGAAATCTCGGCCAGGCCTCCCACTTGTCTGTCTCTCCTCGGCTCCTGCTTCCTGACAACAGCGGCCCAAAAAACAGACAGTTGGATGGATTGATTCCAGAGGCCTCGTTAGCTGAAAACGCTCTTTGACTTCATGTCAGAGATCCTGAAAATTGTATCTGCAGCAGATATTAGTGAGTTTATTTGTTGAAATAACACAATAACACAGAGCAAACTGTGGCACCATCTGTTTTATCTGAATAAGCCTGTCGGCCTGTGGTTGTTATACAGTGACATACTGAGGTTTTATGTGACGTTCTGTTGGTCCTGTATCGTGTTTGTCAGTATGTGCTGTGTTACTGTACTGTACTACAACAAATTCCTGTACATTTACAGGACCTTTCCAGATGTTTCTGCACATACCGTGCATCACCTATGAAAATGACAGCACTGCTGTTAACTGCCTGCACCGGCCGATGTCTTCGTCTGATTTTCATACAATTCATTTAAAATATCCTCACAAAAACCTCTGGCGTGAATTCACAGACCTTCCTCTCCGTGGGGGAGTCCAAGTCTGCTCGCTGTGACGATCTGGAGTCCCTGAAGAAGAGAAATTGTGCTGCGACCAAAGTTGAGAACCCACGTGGAGGCATCACCATTAACAAGAACAAGCCCGTCACCAACCGCAAGAAGGACGTGGCTGAAAAACTGAAGCCTGAGCAGATCACCCAGATCCAGCCCCAGAAACTCACCCTGACGCTCAGATCTGGTAAATATTCAACTTCCGTAGCTGAACCTTTGAATGTTTTGCCACTAGAGCCGGAGAGATTTAGATATGTCAGACTTCAACAGATTTTCTCTGCAGAAAAGCCTCAAATTATTACAAAATTATTCTGTCACAGTTTCTTCTGCTGAAATGTGCATTTTTTTCCTCTTAAGGTGAGCCCCAGACCTTTGAGCTGAAGTTCAAGCGTGCGGAGGACTACCCCATCGACCTGTACTACCTTATGGACCTCTCCTTCTCCATGAAAGATGATTTGGAAAACGTGAAGAACCTTGGTACTGACCTCATGAGGGAAATGCAGGAGATCACCTCAGATTTCAGGATTGGTAAGGAAAACCTGGCTCCCAGTAAAAGGATGCTAACCAGCAGACAAGCTGTAGTTTTTTCAACGCTTCTTCAATCCTGAATAAAATGTATTCTCCTTCCAGGTTTCGGCTCATTTGTGGAAAAGACGGTCATGCCTTACATCAGCACCACGCCAGCCAGGCTCATCAACCCCTGCACAGGGAACCAGAACTGCACCAGCCCCTTCAGTTACAAGAACGTCCTGAAGCTGACGGACAAGGGGGACGAGTTCAACCGGTTGGTCAGCCAGCAGCAGATCTCAGGAAACCTGGACTCTCCAGAGGGGGGCTTCGATGCCATCATGCAGGTGGCAGTCTGTGAGGTAAGAGGGGCTCAACGGTTTCTCGTTGTTGGTGAGCATCTTGTAAATGCGTGAAATATTAATAAGAAGGCTCTTCGTCTTCCCAGGAGCAAATCGGCTGGAGGAACGTGACCCGTCTGCTGGTGTTTTCCACCGATGCTGGTTTCCACTTCGCCGGTGATGGCAAACTGGGTGGCATCGTGCTGCCCAACGATGGGAGGTGTCACCTGGAGAACAACATGTACACCATGAGCCACTACTACGTATGTCGTTTATCATTTTTAATATGCACAGTGTATCCAGAGAGAGCACGTGAGCCAGTTTCTCATTGATGTGAAGATTTGTTTCTTTCCACTTTGGTCCACACAGTCTGGGATTTGAAATATCCGCTGAATTTTAATAAGCGTGTGTGTTTGTTTCTGTCTGTCGGTGATCCTTCGGTAGGACTACCCCTCCATCGCACATCTGGTTCAGAAACTGAGTGACCACAACATCCAGACCATCTTTGCCGTCACTGAGGAATTTCAGCCCGTTTACAAGGTGAACTTTGGGTTTTCTGTACATGCTTAAAGTGGCAGGATGTCAGTCAACACACTGCATTTCCTCTGACTCTTTCAGAATAAACACCAACTCCTGTTTTGCCAGTGAAAAGTTTTTACTGTGACACTGCAGCAGTAGGAAATGTTCCTTTGCATCGGCAGTAACTACATACAGCATTTTATCAGGAATGCCAACACAGATAGAGATGATAGATATTTAGAGGAGATACATATTTAACATTTGTTCACTCTGTTCTTACCTTCCACCTTTGTGTCTCCTTCAGGAGTTGAAGAATCTTATTCCTAAATCAGCTGTTGGCACGCTGTCCTCCAACTCCAGCAACGTGATCAAGCTCATTATTGATGCTTACAATGTGAGTCAAACTGCGCCGTCTGTCCCTGCCGTTAAGAGATAACACGCTCAGGTTTCAGTAACCAGGCTGCTCTTTAACACACTGTATGCATTAGTGAGACCAGGAAGTGTAAGATGTCCTGCCCAGCAGCAGCTGGGTTTCTGCATGGAAAAGGCTTCCATGCATAGAGGAGCACTGCCTGTAGTGACCGTCTCTCTTATTTTGGACAGTCTTTGTCATCTGAGGTCATTCTGGAAAACGGCAGGCTACCAGAGGGAGTTTCCATCACCTACAAGTCCATCTGTAAGAACGGAGTGGAGGGAACAGGGGAGAACGGCAGGAAGTGCTCCAACATCTCCATTGGAGACGAGGTGGATATCATGTTTTTTTGTTGCAGATTGTTTACACGTATGAAAATGATCGAACTGAAAAAACGTCTCAACTCATGGGGCCCCCAGATGGCAACGTGTTTCCCACTTTGCTACCACAACACAAGTGGTGCAAGTCAGTCACTGGCAGCAGCGTTAACCGTTGAGCCTGGACATCCTGTTTCTGGGGTGTGCAGCTGGTAAACAACTATGTCCTTCTTCCTACATTAGCGTCTCCTACTGGAAACTGAAGAGTAAATGAGAGATGCATCACAAGCTAATAGTCATCGTCATGTCTGAAACATGGGGCAGTGAGCTTCAGAGCCTCCTCTCACAGCTTTGATGACCCTGTGAACTCTTCTCTGGTTTCCAGGTGTCTTTCAAGATTTCCATTGAATCCCAGAAGTGTCCATCGCATGGCAAGTCTGAGACCATTAAAATCAAACCACTGGGCTTCACAGAGGAGGTGGAGGTCGTTCTGAACTTCATCTGTGACTGCCAGTGCGCCACAGAGGGAGAGCCCAACAGTAAGAAGTGCTTCGAGGGCAACGGGACCTTCGAGTGCGGAGCCTGCAAGTAAGTATTCAGCCGGAAAGATTCACGAGATCAGAACTGCTGAACTGTGCACCGCAGAGCCTTAAAGGTCTCAGGGTTTTCAGTTCCCAACCACAGCTGTAACTCTTCAAGCAGAAAAGGGAACTGCTTATAAAAAAAGCACCAGGTGCAGTGATGAAGTCTATGAAAAGCTGTTTGTGCTTCCTCGTTCTTCTTCTGCGTGGTTCAATAAATGAGGAGAGCTCTGTGTTTTGTGCTTCTCATGGTTCAGACCAGTGTCCTTCACCTCCCAAACATTAAGTATACGCTTTTTGCCTTGTTGAATCACACTCTGCTCATGCTGTTGGACTTTGATGACACATTTTTACTGAAAAGGTTTTTTTGTCTGTCTGTGTGTGTGTGTCAGGTGTAATGAAGGCCGGATCGGGCGTCTCTGCGAGTGCAGCAAAGACGAAGTGCGGACGGAGGACCTGGACGCCAACTGCCGAAAAGACAACGGCACGGATATCTGCAGCAACAACGGCGACTGTGTCTGCGGCACCTGCGAGTGCAAGAAGCGAGAGAATCCCGCAGAGATCTACAGCGGCAAGTACTGCGAGTGCGACAACTTCAACTGCGACCGCTCCAACAACAAGCTCTGCGGAGGTGAGTGTGGAAATCCAGTCGTTTGACAGACTCGCACAAGTTTTATGGTCAACTCTGCAGCCACTCATTGCCCGTGTTTTTCCAGGACACGGCCGCTGCGAATGCAGGAAGTGCATCTGTGACGCCAACTACACGGGCAGCGCATGCGACTGCTCCCTGGAGACCTCCACCTGCCTCGCCAAGAACGGGCAGATCTGTAACGGCCGCGGCACTTGCGAATGTGGAATCTGCAAATGCACTAACCCCAAATTCCAGGGTCCAACCTGCGAGATCTGTCCCACCTGCCCCGGCGTCTGCGCCGAGCACAAGTGAGCGTGAGCCGTGTGTGAACATTTCCCCGCAGGCCACCGTCAGCCCAGACTTTAAGTTTCTGTTTTTCACCAAACTAAAACAAGTTTAATTGCCTTGTTAACTCCTCATGAAACGCACTTCATTCTAAATGTTCATATGTTTCTCCTCTGGGAAGGGCCTTAGCAACCACTGATGGTGCTGAGGTTGTATGTTTTTCTGGGGATTTGGGATTTTTAGCTGTCTGGGGCCAGTGCATATTCTATAGTTAACACTGAAATCTGTAGATACTGCATATTCTAGGCACATTCCACTATCTTTCAGACTCAGTATGTTTAAATTTGATTACTTAAAGTCCAACAAATAAATGGAAAAAAAGTAAAGATTCATTATTTCCCTCCACATATTTATGCTTCTTTGAAACATACACTGAACACTTAAACAGACTTTATTTTTGGTTTCATGTCCTGAGTATTTCTAAACTCTGCATCATCCACAGACATGTAGTTTGCTTAGAGTCGCAATGTTTCTCTGCTTCCACCAATGCATGCTGGGACTCAGCGGATAGAAATCAACATGGCGAGTGATTTGACCCTCCGTCTGTGTTTTCGCAGAGATTGCGTGCAGTGCCGAGCTTTCACGGCTGGTGAGAAGAAGGATACGTGTGAGCGTGACTGCAGCTACTTCCAGCTGATCAAGGTGAAGGATCGCGACAAGCTGCCTCAGCCAACGGACCAGAGCTTCCCACTGACTCACTGCAAAGAGCGAGACGCCAACGACTGCTGGTTCTACTACACCTACGCCATCAGGAACGACACCAAGGAGGTCTATGTGGTGGACACGCTGGGTATGATTTGACTGCTACATTTTGCATGAAGTAATATCAAACATTGAAACCTGGGCATGCTAGAAAAGCAGCAACGCACCAGCATAAATCAGTGATGAGGATGGAAATGCATTCAACACAGTTGTTTGGCGCAGTCCATTTTGTAAACATTAAATGTGAACAGAACTTTGTCTTAAACAAAACTCCACAGCTCACTTGCTTGGTTTAGATCTGTCACCTCTGTTCTGTCATTTTGTCCCTTTTTCTCATCATTTAATGTCATTTTTCTAAACTTCAATGATGGATTTCATTTGTTTTCTTTGCATTTTCTCTGTTTCAGAGTGCCCAGCAGGACCTGACATCATCCCCATTGTGGCAGGTGTGGTGGCGGGCATCGTTCTCATTGGCCTCGCCCTGCTGCTCATCTGGAAACTGCTCATGATCATCCACGACCGCCGAGAGTTTGCCAAGTTTGAGAAGGAGAAGATGAACGCCAAGTGGGACACGGTGAGTCAGCCATTGGAGCTTTATGTGGGGAGCAGGCTTTATCTTTTCTGCTGCTCTGGGGCATTTAGGGATGTGAGGACGCGTCAGAAGTAATCAGCAGGAAAAAGTCCAGCAGGTGTGGAAACAGAAAAGAGATTTAAGCCAGAGTAAGCTGGAAGATCCCTGATCTGAAGAGCACCATCAGAGACGATCTCCAGCTCTGTCCTTGATTAACCTCCGTGCAGGTTTGTTCAGTCTTTCTCCACTGAGGGAGCGGCCTCCCCTCAGCTGACGGTGCTGCCTCTCGCTGTCCACATGGTACAACTGCATGACCATAAAAGGCAATGAAGCAGAGAGAGGACTGCTGGGTGACCACTGATGGAAAGCTCCACCGCCGCTGTGGAAGTCACAGCTGCAGTGTTTACGGCCCGTCAGGAGGAAGCCAACATTCACAGGCTGTTTTTGTGGGAAATGTAAACGTAATGAGTTACTTTTTTACTTAAGTAGAAAAACTCTGTTAAAAAGTATCTTTGATCGTTTTGCATTATCTCGTGTGTCTTAAACATGCAAGAGAGCTTGTGCTGCTTTCACAGTTTGTGGTAAGCCAGTCTGATCTTCATTAACAGTTTTCTGCTCACAAAACTGCAGAAAATAAGATGTCCTGCTGTAATTTTACAAATAACACAGGAAGTAGGAAAGACCTCGTGCAAAGAAGAGGAATTTGAGAAGTACAGATACTTTCCATCACACAGAAACGTCTCATTTCTGCTGTTCCAGATATTCTGTCTGACCTGTTCTGCCCTGTGCTGAACATTTTCTTTTGTCTGTCCTTTACGCTGCTTTTTCCTGCTTGTCTTCATCTCTTCTTCATCTCTTCCCCCTTTTCCTTCTCCATGTTAGCAAGGGAACCCTATTTACAAGAGTCCTATAAACCAGTTCCAGAATCCCAGCTATGGGAACAAAGGCGCCGCTCTTTAGGTGGAAGTTTGTATCACCTGCTGGCTTTGTGTACCTGCATGTACTTTCTCTGGGCCGTGCAGTTTTACTCCTCGACTGACTTCATGTTGGGCTGCAGTGAAATGAGAGACGTGCTGACTGCATGGAGTGAAATCAGCATGCAGTGACTGCCAGAGTTGGTGTGATCTGGTGTGTTTTTCCATGATGTTGGCCAAATTTTCAGAAGACAAACTGTTAATAGTCACAAAGTAACAACTAACAAACAAGTAACACAATAATTTTATTTATAGTTTTCTCTCATTTAGATCCCCATGTGTCTGTCCAGTAACAACAATGTGTTTGGAATTTGGTGAATTTCTGACACAAAACTGCAGATTAATGTTCCCACACACTTCAGATGAATGAGTTCAACCTCTGGCTGGATTTGAAGGTTTTATCTGTATGTTCTAGTTCCACTACTGAGAGGAAAAGCTTTCAGAGAGAAGATGAAGGATTTGTGAGAGTTAAAACACCCCCCGCCCTCCCTGTTCTTTTCGTCATGTGATTATGGCGACTTTGGTGCTACTGACACTTCCTGGCTGTGCTCTGCACCTCCTGCCTCCATCATAATCTCTGTAAACAGCTGACTGCGGGGTGTTTTGTTGCTTTACTGTCATTAGTAGTGGCTAACCACTATTTACTGGACATCTGTCTGACTCTGAACTGAAGAATGCTGATTTATGTTCTCTCGGCTCTGAAATTCACGTCTTTATGTGAAGTAGGCAATATGCCGTTCAGTCATGTTAATCCCAATTTCAGTACTATTTCAACGGCACAGCTGAAATAAGGACACTGCATTTTTATTCGTCTTGAACGTTGTGTTAACTCATGCCACAGGTTTTAATCACCTTTCATGCTCACACAGTACAGATCAGTGACCGGCCACAAGGTGAAGCTCGCACTGAGTGTAAACATGGAACCTCTGGTCAGTTTTGTCCAGTGACAGCTGCAATAAAGATTATTCAAACAAGATGAACGTATGCTCAACACTGACATGAAGAGAGGAAGGCAGTTTAGTTTGTGCAGCTCTACTACGAAGGAACGTAAATAGAAAAAAGCTGGAGGTGCAGTCTGATCTGAAGTTGAGTTTTATGTCTCAGTCACACAGTTTTAGCCCTTAAAACAAGCTCCCAACAGTTTGTAACAGATCTTTAGACAGCAATCATGATGGAGATCAGACTGTGGAACGGCTCAAAGTGCAGACAGACGACCTGCCAGAAACCCAACCAGTCGTCCAAGAGCCAAACCGTTGATCATTCAGGTAATTAATAAGGTGCTGTGACCTCAGCATCAGACTGTGGGCTAAAATCAGGACGAATCCAGACAGCGTCTGCTCGGCTTGACCCCACGTGCTCTGCAACAATGAACTCCAGTGTCCCCTCCAGTGTCCCCTCCAGTGTCCCCTCCAGGGGGCAGGAGCTCTTACAGAGGGCTCGTCATTTCAGTACTCTGCAGACTGCAGTCATTAAGGGTCAGAAAACACAGAGTGGCCATCTGACACCTTTCACTTGACTGCAGCAGTCAGACTCAAGCTGCTAAAACCGTAGCAGCAGTGTCAGATCGCAGTTCACATGACGTGTTTGACCAAACTGTTGCCTCCAGCCAAACGCTGAGACAAACAAACAGTATGGCCGCTGGGTCGATGCTGGCTCATCTCGTTTGCTGTTACACTGTGCAGCGTGAGATGCTGAATTCACTGTTAGGCCATCAAAATGGTGTTCATGTGACTCCACAGAAGGTTTGACTTGGATTTGTTAACCTGATCCCTCAAAGTTCACTGATGTACTCACACTTGTTCTTCTCTGTTTCTCAGGGTGAGAATCCCATCTACAGAAGTGCCGTAACAACTGTCGTCAATCCAAAGTACGAGGGCAAATGATGGAGCTCTGCCTCCATTGTTCCAACACTGTATGGAAAGGAAACGGGCCGAATGGAGGGCGGGGGGTGTGGGGGCGGGTTTTATAACGCTCTCACTGTTGGTTTGTTTGTCGTTATTGTAGCCACCAAATGATAGCAATGCATTTTGCCACTATTTCAGTTTGTTTTACTAACGTGTTTTTATTTTCTATGCATCGTCTCAAACGTGTACAGTCTGTATAAATGTGGGGTTTTGTTTCTTTTGTTTCTGAGAGAATGTGTTGAACTGATTTGTAGTGTTTGCGCCACAGGACGGGCAAGGTAACGGAAAACCGAGCTGTGCCTTTTTTCTAGAACCAGCAAGCCATCGGTGCTTTGTTGATGGTTGAATCGGATGTTGATAATGGGCAACAAGTGAAGAGTTCCTCTCTAAATACCCATGTGTACGATGTTTAACGGGGTACAATCTATCAGCCCGTGTTTCAGCAGCACAGCTGAGCTTCAGAAGGTCAGAGGTCTTAATGTCTGTGATCCCTTAGACTCTTCTTAAATGCCTCTGGATTGAAACTCTTCAGATGTGGTGCGGTAGCAGTGAAATGTGTACAGTATGTTTGGATTTGGGTGTTAAGCCATATTTGTATTCACAGACCAGGATTGAGGGTGGTTGTATGTTTTCTCAGAGTGACTTAATCCATCTGAACAATCAATTGAAAAGCATCTTTGTAGATTCAAGGACGTCAGTGTACAGTAGTGTTACTGTTTGGCTCCAGGTTTTTGCTTTCTTAATTTAAAGCCAACTCAGGTCCTTAATTCTTCACAGCAATGCCAAATACACGTAAACCTGCCTTATTTTCTAACTAAATTTGCTTGTAATTCATTGTTTTATTTCTAGGATATGAATTGGAGAAGGGTCCATTTTTTTTCTGTATGTCAGCAATTCCACTGAACTCTTTTGGTACCTCGATCAAACGTTTTTTATTGAAAAGAAATGGTGACCATGTCGTTTACTTTGGGAAATCAGTGGTACGGGAATGAACTCTAGATCTGTAGAATTTGGGGGTTTTGTAAAGAAAAGAAGTTACACCTCTCGCCTTTGTTTTTAAGTGCCTTTTTTTAATTTCAACACATTCACATTTGCAATTCTGTATTTCTGAAATTATTTATTGAATAAATGTTGACAACTAATGACCCCTATATTGTAAAAAGGATTATTGTGATTTGTTGTTCTGCTCACTGGTGTGTCCAGTGTGTCTCCATAGCTCTCCTATAACCAGTTTTTAATGTGTATCAACCTGATGGGGAAACTCTGAGCTGGTATGTGAACAGATTGTCTGCTCGTGTCCGTCAGCAAAGCTCAGGATAAATGATGAAGCTGGTTATTGATTCACGCCTTCCTCATCCTCACAAATGGAAACAGTGGAAACTGTCCACTCATCAACCACATGAACAGTTAAAATGCTGTTTGCTCATGTCTGGCACTAAATATATAAATAGCTATAGTTTCCAGTGATGTTGTTTACAAGTACCATGATGTCAAACTTGTTAACACAAGTAATAATTTAATAATAGCGTGGCATCTTCTGTAGTAGTTAGCTGCAGGAGTCCATCTGAAAACAGCAAAGTTGTTTGAGATGTGTTTCTCTTTTTGTATCAGACTTGGAGAAAACCTTCTGATCATGTGGAATAAAGTTATTTTGGCCATGTTTTTCCCTGCTGACTATGAGCTGAACTACACTAACGTGACACTGACACTGTGGCGCTGTTAAAGGGATTTGTCATGCACATTCCGAGGTGGTCCGTCGATGTGTCCTACACGCCCATTTTCCCCGTAAAACACAGAAATTCACATAAAGAAACAACCATTCACAGAGAAGCGAGTTTGAGAAGGAGTATCGAGTGGAAACTGGATCCTGGGCTGAAAACAACAAACAGATAGAAGTAACTGTACGACTTTAACGGGGCATTAAAATCGGCTAAGAGCTAACGAGCAGAGCTCATCGTGACCATGCCAGCCAATCACGTTTCGCTCCATCCCTTGTGGCGCGTGACGCCCGAAGCCCAGAGCTCTCCACAGGTGATTGGTGGCCTCGTCTGTCCAATCACAGGCCGTGTTTTACAGCAAAGTTGTTAACCCCCAACAGTAGCACTTTGGATGCCACCTCTCTAGTTTCAGCCTGCTTTACATCGACAGGAAAACAGACTTTTCATCGACAGATAAACGCTGTTTGACGAGGTGGAAATAAAGCGGACGGCGGCTCTTCCGGACAGGATACCGGCCGAACGTTTGCTTTTTATTCGAAAAGCAACTGAAGAACTAGCGGCGGCTAACGTTAATGTTAGTTGGCTCCTTCTCTAGCTAGCTGCGTCGTGTTGCCTGGCGTTTTTTTTAACTTCTGACTTGCAGAAATGTTCCCCATCTGTCTCGAAATCCCCGACGTGAGCTGAACGATCGCCTCGGTGAGTATTTTACTCCTGTAATTGTTTTTTAACTTGAATCGATGGTCGCCAGAAAGGCCCATCGTGAATAGTGTTTCTGGCATCAGATGATTTCATACACGCAATCAAATTCCTGGCTGGTCAGCTGGATGCAATTCAGCACTAAAAGCACAAGTTCCTGATCACTTTGGCAGCTCTTCAAGCAAAGAGGTTGTGATATTAATCGATTTAGGAAAAGGAGGTGTTTTTCATTGTATAAAACAAATATGTAGTTCATTGGTTGTTCTGGTAAAAAAAATTGAATTGTCGGAAAGCTGATCCGGCCAACAGGGAGAGAAAAGAGCAGAAGGCGGAGGTGAACATCGATGAGAGCTTCAAAGACCATTTTGACAGTATATCCTACTGGGGGTGGGGGGGTTCATCATGTAACATTGCTGGATCATAGGCTTAGGGTGTGTGGCTAAACAGTGCCAGGTTGCTCCTGTGGTCTGTCAGGGAATTGCTTGGCCCTGGCCTGCATGGGTCCGGATCCCTCATATCCCCTGCATTAAGTCACAGTTAACCCCCTTCACCAAACGCCCACCTCTCCCTACATGGTCTCTAAAAGGGGGCAGTAGCTGCTTCGTCCTCCCTGGAAAGATGGAGTTTGGAAGACCTGCACCCAGCCAGGGATGGAGCTGCCTGGTGGAGACCAGGAGTGGGTGTAGTGCTCTGCTCAGTTAATAATTGTTGATGAAAGCCCACCAGGTGGGTCTGGTTTACCGTATCAGGTCAATCAGAGAAGTACCAGAAGTTAGGCTTCCTGGGCTTTCCTGGGATTGTGTAAACTCTGGGTATTATGGGACAAACCCCACCCTCATGGGACATTTGTAGGCTGGCACAGAGTATTATGTGAGCTATGAGAGGACTGTTTGTTAGGTCGTGATGATCTGTTTACGTGGTTTTACGAAGCTTTCAGCAGCTCACATCTCAAGGTCACAAACATTAAGTAGGAAGACTGAGGCCCTGACTGCAGACTCACGACTGTCCTTTTTCTAATTAACAGGCTGCTAATCACATGCACAACCAGGAATATTTACAGGCATTCATCTGCCATACGTCTTAATGTTAGTGTAACCTTAGGAGTCATCACTACATTAGCAGCCATGTTGATTTTAAGTGTTTTTGGCAAACAGAAACATTCACATACATCACAGTATTGCTGAAACTGTATTGATAACACAGCAAAAGGATTTGGGGGGAATCACTAAATATGGACAGAAATGTTGACAAAAGTTAACAGATGAACAGCTCATTATGAGGACCCTACAGGTTAATATTCAAATTCCTACCGTGGTGGTTCATTTGCCTCAGCGCTCGAGGTCGCTTTGCATAATGGAGCTCCTTCCTGATAATAAATGCTCCAGTTTGCTCGTTTCTCTGTCAGAGCGCTCTCTATACAGCAGCACATTTTCCTCTGGAGACGGGTTACAGTCGAGTTGTAAGAAAATGCACATTGGCGGGGTCTCAGATTTAACCTGAACCTCAGATACAGGGACCTCTGGAGGCACTCAGGTGCAGGGTTGACCCCAAGACTCCACAGCCACATCAGCGACTGCTTAGCCACAGCAGCTATTTTAGCCAAATGCTAACGCCAACCTGCTAACATACTCAAGTGTCGCATTTATAATGGTTACCATTATCACCCATGATAATATTGGTATATTTTTTCAATATGATTAAAAGAAAAATAATATCATGTCAGTGGCAGTATTCCAACTTGTTGATGCAATGGTGTCATACCATTACGCACAGCAACAACAAGCACAGCTCGAAGGGAATGTAGCATTGCCATTGGCTCCATGGTGGAGGAGTTAGCTCCAAAGAGGGAGGCAACAAGCACGGTGGCACAAGTGGTAACACTGTCGCCTCACAGCTAGAAGGTCCCAGTTCGAATCCCGTTGTGGGCGCTGATGGCGTGTCCTCCACCATGCCTTCAGTGCCTGCTGCTCGAGGAAAGGGGCCTTTCTGTGTGTGGAGTTTGCATGTTCTCCCCGTGTTCACCTGGGGTTTCCTCCTTAAAATACCCCCACTAAAAACATGCAAGAAGATCACCTCCTTACCAATGGTGACAAAAAAGGAACTGGGTCCCCGGCCGCCGGTCAGATGGCAGCACACTGCTCATGGTCTGCTGCAGAGGAAGGACGACCAGGATGGGTTAAAGGCGGAGGACAAGTTTCACCAATTTGCATGGCGTGTGTTGCATGTATGTAATTTTGTGACAAATGAAGGGGATTGTCCCTCTGATTCTCCTTCTTCTTTTCTTCTTCTTCTTCTGTGAAGTGAAGGAGACTGAAATGACAAAAGGGGATTGAACAGAACAAACTTCTTTCAGCACCTCAAGCAGAAGCACCTGGTCGAGTTTGAGGAAAGATCAACAGCTGTTTGAGTCCTAAAGCAAGCAGACAGACATCAGCTCAGCATAGCATCGCTCTGTGTTTTGTCCTGTCGTCAAGAGCATCGCAGAAATACCCTGAAATGTCGCAGTATTATTTTAGGGCCATATCGCCCACCCCTAGTTACCATGTTCACCATCTTAGCTGCTAACATGCTACATTCACTTATTAGCATTAAACACGTTTACAGCTGTAGCTGATGGGAATGTTGTTAGCTGTGCAGGTGTTTGGTCTTCAGGGTGTTGGACAATTCTGATCTGGATGTGGTGCCAGATGAAGAGTTAAGGGATCACCAAAGTTATTACAGTTCTTCTATTCCATTGCTGAAATTTCCTTCAAAGCTAGAAATTGGCAGAGGTTAAAACGTCTAACATGTAACCAAAAACACAGACTTCACTGCAGCTAATCATCGCTTTCCCCACATTTCCTGTCTCTGTTTCACACATGTATCAGCGTCAGTGTCACCCAGAGCTTGTTTGTCCTCGTGTTTTTGCATGTCGCCGTGAGAACTCTAACACTGGTGCTTCCACAACACCAGGATGAATGAGGAACGGTCCAAGTCCGGGTGACAATGGAGTCACTTCCTGGAAGCTGCAGACAAAATAAGTCTGCTTAATAAGAGTTCGAGAGTCCCTTTGGCGAGCCAGGTGTGGAGGGCCAGACCAGGCGCTCTGCTGACAATTATGAGCAGGTGGTGGACAAATGTTTTGTCTTTGCTCCGCCCAGACAACCTTCTCCTACGACTCTTTTTAACGAACAAGTGAAAACCTTGGTTGAGTTTTGTTTTAATCGGACTTGCATGCCACTTGGTTTTATTGTTCCCTGCCCTCATTTCTTTCATTTTAGAGCTTTCAGTTTCCATAGGCTGTCACAAAGTCCAGCGTTTTGACCAAATGTCCTTGTTTCTCTTGTCAGTTGGTCCTCAGGTCCTCATGATGCCGTCATTGGATTTAACGATGAAAGGAGAACCTTGGTTCCTCTGGGTGGACCCGGGCTAAACCCAGTACCATCAACAGGTAAGATGTTTAAATGACCTTGGTAAACTTTGGCTCTTGTTGTGTAGCGTGCTAAGGAAGAGCTCGTCACTTGTCAGTTCCCTGAATCCATGGGCTCATGGTAGAAGTTGACGTCAAAGCCTGCTGACGTCAAAGCATGGTCGTAGCTTTGTCAGGGTTAAGGGTTTGACGCCTGGAGACACCCAAACTGAGCTGCAGAGTGATTTGGACAGAAACGCTCAGGAAATGGTGGGTGCAGTGTGTCTTTGTACTGCATGCTAGGGTGCTGGAAGTCTGAGCCTTTGCCTGTCAGGCCAGAAGAGGGCGACGTTGTGCTGGTGGTGAACATGAAGCCTTTCACCTGGGAGGCTTTCTTTTTCTTTTCTTTTTTTTAAAGTGGGCTGTTACACCCCCACCAGTGACAGAAGAGCTTCAGTGTATCAGATTTAACACCTGAAACTGTTAAATCTGAAGTTGGCCTGTTGTTGATAGTGTCATTTGTAACTCCAGCTCCTGTTCAGGGTTTGTTCCTCCAGTTTTGCACTAAATTATTAAAAAACTGCCATAAAATTAATCTTAAGAGTGTTGTATTTCACAAATAAAAAAGTAATAATTAGGATATTTTGAGTTTATCATTTGAGGCTTTTTTTACTGCTAGCATTTTATCATAGTTATGCTGTATTTCCTGAGCGCAGCCTCTCTTATTAAAGCAGGCATCACCCTTTTTTTTATATAGTACCAACGTATCAACAAAAGGAAAAGTTATAAACTTTGATTTATCTTCATTTGAGAGACCCAGTTAAAAACAGTCATGATTATGATGGTATGGATATTTTAGTATTAAAACATGGATGGCACAGTCAATAAAAATCAATTGGATCAGCAGTTTATCACTGCAGCAGATTTTACACCTTTTTTCACGATGTTAATTATAACTTTTTGTTACACGTGAATCAATTTTCATTGATCTTTTTTATTATTATTATTTTGTATTTTCATCCCGTGGTTGAATATATTTGTCTATTTTTCTTTTTTCTGTCCTGATTTTTCATTTTATTTATCACATTAATGTATAATTCATGATTTAGTGATTTATTTTTCGCATTATACATTTCGGCCATGCCTAATGTTTATCTCAATAATTGATGTGCATGTGTGGAGAGGAGTTAGTTTGCAAGAAATACCCCCTTCCCCCCACCCCGCAACGCGCAAGCGCCCGGGATCGTGTGGGAATGGTCGGTCCGCGAACTGGGGGTTGGACCGCTCCGAGCGAAACCGAGCAAAAGAGTTTTAAATGTCCGCCATGTTGTCCATGGCGCACTGAACCAACGATAGGGAGCGGAGCGTCGGAAAAAAACAGTCCGAGAGAGAGCGACCAAGATCCGGGCCTTCCCCCGGCTCCGTTGGCGACGCCCTAAATACAAGCTACAACCCTTCGAACGTTAGAATAGAGAATAACCGCACAGAAACATCCATGAAAGCTCCACTCGGTACCGTTGTGAATATTAGGAGATCCGATAGATTTATATTGCATCTCGAATTGTGAAAAATGAGTAAATTGTCGTTTCGGGCGCGGGCGCTGGACGCTTCCAAGCCACTACCCGTCTTCCGTTGTGAGGATTTACCCGACCTACACGAATATGCATCCATTAACCGGGCCGTGCCGCAGATGCCTACGGGGATGGAGAAAGAAGAGGAATCGGTATGCTTTAACCATTCGGATTTGTTAAAATATATGCTTTGGTTTATTTTAAAATGATCACAGGCGTCCCTCTTTTTTTCTGCGCAAGCTTTCACAAAATGGCCGCCAATTTTCTCAGGAGAAACACGACGGATTTCTGTTTCAAATGGCATGTGTGTGGGACGTGGGCGAATGTTTGGGTAAAGCGGGGGTACATTGTGTCGTTATAGGGTAAATTTACCCGGTTTCGCCGGCTTATTTATCCGTGAGGCGATTTTCTGAGTACAAAGGAGTCATGTGACTTCAGCAATTCCGACATTTTGTCTTGTCTGTCAGGATGGGGCCTTGTGTTGGCGTAATTGCAAAGGACCAGGGCAAGGGGGAGCTAGTGATTTCAGATTATATGTGGCATCTGTGCTACTTCCAGACAGAAATGTCAACACTGCTGCCATTCATTGAGAAAAAGCTCAGTGTCGGTCTTCTCAGACAGGACATGGTTTATGCTTTCATGTGTGTTTGCTCACATCACTGTGGGTGCTGACATAATTTGGACATCTTGGGTGCAGGTCCTCAGTTATGTACAGTTAGCTATTAGCACTTCATCATGTCATGGTCTTGTCTGCATATGATTCACCTCTTAACGTGTATTTGTGTGATGTCTGTGGTTGTGTACCTCATTGTATATATAATACAGCTGTTGCTGTTGGTTTATTGCAACAACTAAAACCATAATTTGAACAGGAAATGCACCACGTTAGCTCTGTCGTGTAGCTGTCATATTGTTTAATCTCCCAGTCTTACGTGGCTAACCTGGGGAGGTCTCTCCTCACATGCTAGCCTCAGTCAGTGGTTCTTCATGTTGGCTTGTCGTCAGTGTCGTAATCTTCTCCCTGGTTTCTTGGTGTAAACAGTGAGTCCCATCCTCAAACCAAATTCTGGAGCGCTTGTAAGTTTTGAAATAAATAATGTGAAGCGCTCTGCTAGCTGTTCTGGCAGATGAGTAGCTAACCTTTGGTGGACCCCCAAGAAATAGAGTAATTTGTTGCTAGGAGAAAGTGATTTTTCAGGTGAGGTGGGCGTAGTGAGGCAGGTAGATAAACAGTCTGCAGCCTGCTTTTGGTTTTTGGTTTTCTGTAGGGGGGTGTCTGTAAACTAGATGCACCCCAGGGGAATTTTACTGTTTGTGCTTCCATTGTTTTCATGTCATGTAAGAGACAATTGCCCGTATTCTGGAGCCACCAAGCAAGATATCAGCCGTCTTGACTGTAATATAAGGGCAAGTAAATGGTGAAGATCATTACAGGCGTCTGTTGTGGACACTGTTGTTATTCAATGGACGCGTGTTGCAGCCAGCGTCCCTGCTCTCGTGGAGGCTCGGTGTCAGGGGTTCAGTGTGTCAGATGGCACAGCAGGCTGGCAGACCAGCGGCACGTGGTGCTCAGGAAGAGATCAGGGCAGCAGCAGGAGGAGGAGGAGAGGGGGGTCGCTGGCACTTCAAAGTCTGTGCTCCGCTCAGCTGGAGTGCTTCGTTATGTAACGGTCATATCATTGTAAGAGGTAGGCCAGGGCCTGCTGCATGCTAGCCGCTCAGTGTTTGGAGCTGTCCGTTATGAACGCTTGCATCAGGTGTCGGGTGGAAATATGCTCTGAATAATCATTGTGCTGTAGTTCATGCTCTTTGTGACTCCATCAGCACTCTAGGTTTGGTGATGTTGCTGTGTTGCACTGTTCAGTACATGTAATCTTAACTTTATGGGCCACCACTGTGATTTGCATCCCTGATTTCTGCACTTTTGTTAAAATTTTTGGAGATATGCTTGACCTGCTGAGCTCCGCCGCACTGACTACCCACTCAGTGTTCAGTGGTCTGCAGAGTGAATGTGTGGTGTCCCTGTACTTCTGAGTCTAATGGAGAGCTTTCAGCAGTGGGCTGTTGAACTTAGACCGCAGAGCAACTTGTAGGTTTTTCTGCACTCTGCATTTAGCAGTCGATGTTTGAACAAGACTCCACACGCGCTTTCTCTGTTGCTGCCGGACTCGCTTTTCAAAAGTTGTCGTTCAATCTAGCATGTGGTTTTGTCATCTACAGGCCGTGTGTGTGCGTGCGTGTAGCATGGCTCGCTCGTAGAGCCGTCCCAGCCGAAACTCCCTCAGCACGTGCGCCTTGTTTGTTTTGGGCCAGACACTTGGTCTTGTGTTTACATTTGGGTGAAAGTGAGGTCAGTGTCTGCGGCCCTGGTGGGAACCCGCAGGCATCTGTTGTGTTTGCCTCTTTGCCAGACACAGTTCTTGTACACACACACTCACGCAGACGCTAATACACACGCGCTGGCAGGCCGCGGCGTGTTCTCAGCGTGACCTTGCTGTCACCTGTCCAAAGGCTGCAGCCGACACGCTGTGAAATTGAAAGTTGTCTTTGTCAGCTGCTTCCCCCCTTTTCCTTTCGCTGTTGACACTTTTGTGTTGACGCGTTCGTGGGCAGCGTGGGAAATTCACGCCACGCTCCAGGCAGGCTCTTGAAGCAGTCTCTAGAGCAAGTTTGGCTGCTAGGAAAGCCTCAGCCGGAGCGGTTTCTGAGAGTGACCAGTGGATTTAGGAATTTTCCAGTCATTATCCGTTGGATGGAAGACTGCGCGTTCTGTTTGTGATTAATGGGTTTCGCTGCATTATTATGCAATAGCAGGCCTACGCTCACTTTAGAAAAACTTATTTTGCCTCGTAAACACCACCTCTGTCCTTTTGTGCCAGCCATGTTAATTTAAGGAGTGGAAAGTTTCTCGACTCGTAGTTCACTTGATTTACAGACTGATGGCTGCTGTTAATTTCTGTGCAAAACCATCCTCTCCCATGTAGTGCATAAAAGTGCTTTGTACTGTATGCATCCCTCGACAGCCCTACCCGACCGTCCCCTGCAGCTGTCCGTCATGTTAAGTGGCATTTACAGTGTCTGGGACAGTAGCTGTCAGAGGCGAGACTGGGGTAGGTGGAGGAGGCTCTGGCTGCCTCAGTGGACTTGACAGTGATCGATGTGGTCATTTTAGAAGGCTATTTATGGACTTGTGTGTATGTGTGAGAAAGCAAGACTGAGGGGAAAAACTGTGTGTGTGTGAGGGCACTGGCTAATGCTCTGCATTGTGACTGTTCACCTCAATCCAAGTCTATTTATTCTCAAGCAAATAGCCATGGCTGGGAAAACAAGCAAACACATTGCTTTATTAGGTTTGGCAGCCGACGTATTTTTGCTCAAGGCCGTTTGGTTTTTATGAGCTCTTCCCTCATTGTGTAGAAGCCAGAGGAAGTTAATGCAGGGGGTTTAGACGCTCACCGGGGGGGCGATACGGTGGGAATCAGATAGAAACATGAAGGCAGTGCAAGAATACATGCACAGAGGGAGTCAGAGCTCTCTGTAAGCAGCCAGCTGTTTGATCTAGTTTTGATTCTAATAAAATTGTTTTGATTAGCAAGTCGTGATTTGCAGAGCACGTACATTTTACAACCACAAGCCTCCACTTCAAAACAGTGTGTGCGTGATGAGAAACGTGCTATGGGAATATGTGTGTGCACAAGCTCAGCTGAGAGGTTCTGTCCTGCAGAGAAGACCGTCTTTGGTGTTGACAGACATTAGCAAAATACTGAATGACAAAATGCACTGAGGATCACACTGAGTGCACAGACGTGCAGGATCCTCGTTAGATGAGCTGCACCGGCGGCAGCAACTTGACTGCATTATAAAGTACGTCCACATACGCAACACAGATGTTTATGGGCTTAATGAATGAACGAAAGATCTTTATTTACACCCTAAGATGCATTGTAAACATCAAAAACTGGCAGTGTTGTCAAGTAAGAGACCTGCGTCATATGAGGAATATGTAGGCTATGCCTCAGCCTCACACTGTAAGTTTACGTTGTTTGAAATGTCTGAGAATGCCTTTTATCCTTCATCATTTTTACAAAGACTAATCTCAGTTGCCCCATGTTTTAAAAATAACATCCTGCAGTAACATAAATACAGGTGTGATAAAGTGTGTTTTTCCACATCATGCTTTTTATACGTGCTTTACATTTTTGGTTATCCTGTAAGTGTTTTTCTCGTGCTTAGAAGCCTAATTCTCACAGTAATTGTAAAGGTTGGCAGAGCCTCTAAAATATACAATAATTAAAAGCAGGCTATATGATGGAGTAGCGGAAGTAGAACGTGTCCATCAAATTTGGGCTCCTGAGGGCAAAGATTCTCTCACGGGTTTGTCTGGCTACTTTTTATCCCCATGGAAAACCCTGCGGTCATGCCAGATGCTACGAGTAGATTAAATGTGTGAGAGGTGTGAGTTACGTATGCAGACGCCTTCGGGAAGCGGTGAGACACACAACGTTCTTCAGCTGAGGGAGTAGCTTCATCCTCAGAACAGATCGCCAGAGAACATGTAAAATATAGTCGCTAGCCTTGGGTGTAGCAGACTGTAGAAAATCGTTAGACCCAAAAGTCCAAACGGTGGTGATGAACACAGTGCTCTGGGACACAGTAAAATAGATTTAATACAGTAGACCGAAACTGTAACAGATAACTGCAGACGACACGATGGTGTCACGCTTTATAAAGTTCACTCTCGGCAAAAACATGCTGATTAAAACCTTTTAAAACGAGACTTTGCCCAAACTGTGGGCACTCATTTGAAAATGCAGTAAAATGAAGCTCTGTCTCTCTCTCTGTGTGTGTGTGTGTGTGTGTGTGTGTGTGTGTGTGTGTGTGTGTGTGTGTGTGTGTGTGTGTGTGTGTGTGTGTGTGTGTGTGTGTGTGTGTGTGTGTGTGTGTGTGTGTGTGTGTGTGTGTGTGTGTGTGTGTGTGTGTGTGTGTGTGTGTGTGTGTGTGTGTGTGTGTGTGTGTACAGCCACATTTTATGTAATGAGCATTAGCGTGATCATCTAACATGTATTTGCAAGTTGATACATAATGTTTCTGGCAAAAAGATCCCAAAAAATAATTGATTTGTCCAGGTTTTTCAGTCTTGGCTAGAAGAAAGAAAACCTGTTTTTTTCCCAGCCTGAATGCAGTGGATGGTGTGAAATAATACGTGACTATAGGTTGTATGGAGTAGTAAACCCTGCACTCGATGCAGTATTCTGCTGCATTGTGTTCTACTGCATTGTGTCTGCAAGGTTTCTGAAAGTTTCAAGGACTCTCTCTGGTTAAAAACTGTGATTGGTTTAAAAGCGTGCCTGTTTTTGTCATAATGAAGGCACGAATTGATCCATGTTCAGCACTAATCAGCTTCAGTTGTGCTGGAGGTCTTTATGAGACGTCGCACACTTGCCTGATTAAACCCAGTGAGAACCGTTTGCCGTCCTCGTGTTCCCATTCCAATAAACAGTCAGTCGTTTCTCCCGGCCATCATGTGGTGCCCGGGGATGTTTATATTAAAGCAAACTCCAGCTGACATGAAGCACTTGTATGTAGGAATGACCTATAAAACTAGCCTGTATAAATGCCTGAATCCCAGGCACGACCAGACCCCCAGACAGTTTTGCAGAATTTGTATGGAAACGCTAATGTTGAGACTCGACTCAGGACTTTGTGCTGCTGTAGTGCTGTTGCCAAAGCAACTGATAGTAAATGCACTAGATATGTAAAAATCAAAAACAGACAGCTACAAATACTGAACCACACGAACAACAAACCCTTCCTGTACAGTGTTGTATGGAAAGATTAAAGCTGTTAAGTTAACTTGGGTGAGTCATCTAAGTATTTCCAACACCTGCATGGAAACTAGAGATTGATCGGAGGGAAAATAAGCACCGCTGTGCAGTTGTTTGCTTGTACACAGGAAGGCCTCCTGTGATTCATGTGTATGAACTGTGAGCCAGCTGAAACTTCTCAGCTCGTAGATATGTTTGTCATATCATTTGACAGAGATGTGTGTGTTCTGATTGGATGGCATCGATGTGATAAGGCACCTTGATCGTTCAGGGGTTTGGTCACTGGATTATCTTAAAAACTAACACTCCCATGTTGCTTTTTTATCTTTATATTGCTACCTTGTCATTGGAAATTTAAAAGAATTTTCTCTATGATATGTAAGAAGTTCAGTTACTCTGTGAAAGATTTTATCTGTTTTTCCAGCCCTACTTGAGAATTGTCTGCTCTTCCAGTTGACTTCCAAAGCTTGATGCAGCCCTGTGACCAGCACAAATTGACCCTCGACCTAATTGAAACACTGCCAGCAGCAGTTATACAAGTCATCCTTAAAGCTGGCCAGCTGGCCTCACTGGGCTGACCGTGCATGTGTGTTGGACTGATGCTGGCATGTAAGATGAGATACAGACATAGCCAGTAGAAATGGTCACGTTACCTGTGAAGTAGAAGCGGTGACTGAGTCTTGCACAGCTGAGTTTGTCATACGCTCAGCAGAAAAGTCAACACTTGTATTTGCTCCCTCTTTTCTCCAGTGCAGTCAAAGATGTCGGGCTTCTTCTGTGCACATGAGGCGTATTTCTCTTGAATTTTGAGCACAAATAATGCACCTGACAGGTGTGGCATATCGAGATGTTGAGTACACTGGATAGTGATTGCGCTGGTGTGCCTTAGGCTGGCCACAGTAAAAGGCCACTCTAAAATGTGCAGTCTTATCACACAACCCAGCGCCACAGACATCTGAGTTTTGAGGGAGCAAATAACATGCTGTTGTCAGGAGTGTCCACAGAGCTGTTCCCCAACGAGTGTCGAACTGGTAGAATATCTGTACAGTACTAGACTATAGATAATATAAATGTGAAAAGGAACGTTAATAACAGAGCGCAGCAAGACGTCACTGGAGGGTCTAGTCTGTCTAATCCAATGGGACGTTAGTGTTAGTGGGAATAGTGATGCTTTACTTTAACATCAGCCAGCCTGACGGTCATTTACTGTGACATCTTCAGGACAATTCTTTCTTATTACCTGTCAGTCTGTACTGACACCATGTTGGCCATCAGCAGCACTCTCCACCTGGGCACCAGGAGGAGAGGATGCACCAGTGCGGGATGTGGCGAATGAACACACTGAGAGCAGATACAGATTAGCTGCACTGGCTTGCTAACAAGCAGCACAGAGTTTACTTACCTGTGCAGGTATCCCTGCAGTTTGAGGCTATGCATTATCATGCTGTAACATGACGCGACAGCAGTGGATGAATGACATGACAGTGAGGATCTCGTTACCGTGTCTTTGCATGCAAATTGCCACCGGTAACACGCACACGTGTTCATTGTCTGTAGCTTCTGCCTGTCCATCTCATAACTGCACTGGTGCCACGAGACACTCTGGTCAGTGTTCACAACATGGATTTTAACAGATTTGTGCTTTAAATTTGAGGCAAATGAGCCTTTTGTGAGCACAAAAGAATTCTTAAATCTGTTCCTTTAGCTTGTTAAGAATGGGATCGAAAAGAATAGTGTTGCATTTGCATTTTTTAGTGTTGGAGGATGTATTATATTATTGCAAATGTAGTGTATTTTTCCCTCAAGGTTTGCACATGCATGAAACAACAGTGTCTGTGCCATGGCTTGACTTAGTGTTTGTTTTGGCAACGGCCAAAAAATCAGTTTCTTTCCATGCAGCCATAAAAGAGCAGTTGTTCTTCCACGTCTCACACAAACATAACCACTTTTTTTGACTCCCTGACTTATGCTTACATGTACAAGATAATTCTTCTTTTTCCCTTATTTTAAAAATGACAATATTCCCACTCTTGGCAAATGGAAATGAATATTCCACTAATATTCCCGTTTACATTCAGCCAGTTAACAAACGCAGCCTCCATCTTGAAAAAGCTGATGTTGCGAGATTTGCACATATCCAAAAACCCGTTGATATCCAACTTTTTCATGATGTTTAAAAGTCGACATGTTCTCCTTCTGGCCAGAAATGTGGGCCTTTCTTCAGTGTTTGCATCTCTACCTCCTGCCTTTCAAACTATTGGACAGGCAACACACTGATCGTAAACAGGCAAGAAGACCTGTGTCGCAAACTGAGGTAAAAAGGCCAACCGTGAGGCATAGTCTAAATGGCACTTTGTGCATAATCGGAAAATCCTCCATTCACGATGAGACCTAATTCAGGAGAATCCAATCAGAATATGCTGTTTACGTGCTGTGTAATACTCTGTATATGGTCATATTCTGAATAACAGTGGAATATTAGTGTACTTGCAAACGTAGTCGGTGACTCACTCTTCCTTCCCTCGGCGCAGTTACTCTCTACCAGCCCCCCCCCCACCCCCACACTACCCTTGTGTCTCTGACAGCCGCAGGGAAAACAATAAGCACACACATTCTCTCTGGAGAGCTGCTGTACGAGGCCGGCAGCACGCTGCCTTGTTGACAGACTGCCTGCCAGTGGATCAGTGCCCAGCTCTGCGCCTTAGGCTCTACTACTACGACTGACTGGGGCGGTTCAGACGAGCAGCCCGCCAGCAAACCAGTTAGTCAGCCATCCATCCTGTCTGCTGCGTTCCTTCGGGCACATTACCCCTCAGCCGGCTTGGCAGCGACAGGCTGGCATCACACTCGTGGCGGGTAGATAAGGCCAACTGACTGAGTGTTGGAGACGTAAAACAGTATTAAGTTTTCCTCTGTATTTGTGCTCTGGAGATCAGTGATTGGATGGCACGTTCTGATTTGCCTCCACCCAGCTTTAACGCAGTATTCTCGGCCCAACGGGCAATCTTCATACAACCATGAAAATTACAGGTGTCGTCACATGAATAAATGAAGAGCTGTATGAATGTGTACATTTAGTTTGACGTGAAAGATTCAATATTCTGATCTCCCTCTGGCAGTTCAGATTCAGCATGAACTGCTGTTCTGTTAAATCTGGCAGTCTTGTTTGTTTCTGTACAGGATGTTTGGTGTAAATTTTGACTGGATGCCAAATGTTACCATTGTGCAACTGGATAATTGTGAGTTTCCTCCTCCCGGGCCTAAGATGACGAGGTTACAGTTGACCAGGCTTGATTTCATGTTTAAGTTGGGCAGGGTTTTGTTGCGGTTGCCTCTCAGATTGGTCTTATTGTGACCTGTTTGAACAGTTTGTTGCAGCCCTGTTTGAATTCTGATTTTGCTTTTTGAAAGGCCAAAGCTCTGCAGTGTTTACTCTGCTTTCTTTGTGTGGACATTGTGACAGCAGAATTAGATGTCATGCAGGTTGGTGTTTGCTTTCACTGTATTACAGCTGAAATGGGAACAATTTCCTGATAACGGCTGACTTTTATTTATTTTCTACCTCCAGCAGAAGTTGAAACTTCATTGTAGACTTGTGGAGAAATGTTTCAGTTTTAGTTTATTCAAACTGCTGCTGCACATGGAAACGTGGAGCTTAGCATTAGTTCGGCCATGCGCTCAGTCACTGATTGGCATAAGCTGTTTCATTCATGCTTTAGAAAGGCTTGCTCATCCACAGCTGTGTGGCTTGTAGCTGACGAGTGACATCCACTCAAACACGTGCAGGTCTACGCCACAGCCCCTCCATACGAGAATGTCGAGGCTGATGCCAGTGTTGGAGACTTAAAGAAAAATCTGATAATGATGTATGAACTGATCAACCTGGCAGGTGACTTAACCAACTATATGTCTTGTCACAAGCTCATCCAGTCAGATTCATATGATGCTGTAGTAAGACTCTCATGGTTGGGAGAAGATGGAATAGATGTTTTCGTTGGTCTTTGCGCCTCTTTTAATACTTTTTATACTCTCCAGTTCTGATACAACAGATGTCAGAGCAGCATCAGTGCTAACCTCTTAAGGCAGCCGCCACTGTTTTTTTTTTTTTTTTTTTCAAGTGTACAGTTGCTTTTCTTACCCAAACCACACCAATAGCTGCCAGTGCTTTGAATTCTTTGAGAGTGATCTCAGAGCAGAGACGAATCAAACCCTTTTCTGTGAATGGTCATTTGTTTTTGTTGTATCTCACTGATCTAAGCTCTAGAAGATTGTATCATCAGTTTTAGGCTCTAAACTCGATTGCTTTCATATTAGTTCATTTTTAATAAAGTTTTTCAGCTGTGTGGCCACCAGCTTTTTAAATTCAGTATGCTACCTAATGATCTTAATGACGTCAAGAAAAATCCTTCCTCTGCTGTGTTCAAGTAATCATGATAATTATATTTGTAAAGCACTTTCCCTAGATCCAAATTTTGTTTGTATAGTATTTAACCCTACAGTTGTGGTGTGTCTCACCTCTTTCTGTGCCTTTGCAGGAACACCATCTCCAGCGGGCCATCTCAGCGCAGCAGGTATATGGCGAGAAGCGGGACAACATGGTCATCCCGGTCCCCGAGGCAGAGAGCAACATCACCTACTACGAATCCCTCTACCCTGGGGACTACAAGATGCCAAAGCAGCTAATTCACATACAGCGTAAGTGAGCTTCTCTAATGGCAAATACATGATGCAGAAAGCAGAGAAAATGAGTTTGATGCAGTAAATTAGGAACCTCGGTAGTTTTCATTAGGTTGTAATAGTGTTTCCCTCAATTATTTTGAATGCATTAAATGACACATGGGGACTGTTGATCAAAATTATGTGGTAATTAGTACAATATTTCACACCAGAGTAGCTTTTTTTAGTCGCAGACATCACTTAAGAGCTGATGCATTTCAATACATTACTCAGCTTTACAGCAATAAATTATAGTGTGAAAGTTAGTTTTTCACAGAAAGAAAAGGAAATGACTTTTACACCCGTGTGGCATTCAAAGTAAATATAGCAACTTAGTTGGTTGTGTAAAGGTTTATAGAGTCCAGAGGTAGGAAAGGGGTCTGTTATTTCTGACGGCTATTCATCCACTTAATGGCATCAGGCGTGTGTGTCATGAGCTTTCACTGAGTTGTCATATGTTTGTCAAAGTAAATGGGTTTGTGAGATTGCCTACTTCAGTAATGATGTCAAAGAAAATGAGTTTGGTAGATTGCTTAGTTCAGTAACAGTTGGTGTCACAAGTGGTTGCCATGATTGTTCCTCAAAGGAGAGCAATTTGCTGTGCCCTAAATGGAGACACTGTTATCAGCCGAAATGACAAATGTTTGGTCATGTCAGATTGCTGTTGGACTAATTTCAGGCTTTTCTCAGAAGTCCAGACAGTCTGAAACATTGAATAATCCAGTATCGATCATTTCCAGGTCTGGAAAGTGAAGTGTTCGCACCAAAATGTCTACAACACATAACAAATAGTTTTCTAGTTGTCAGTAGGCACGTAATGCAGCTGTATGTTTACAAGGTGACAGTCGATGTTAGCTGAAAATCTAAATCTATAAATCCAGTGAAGAAACAAGGCATCGCACAAGAATATTGACATTTAAGGTGGGGAAACTCATCGCAACCTTCCATAATTACCCCAGTGAGTGTGCTGTTTTAGGCACGTCAATAACCATAAATCCCATCTGTCATACCCAGTTGCCTTGATGGCAGCTCAATATGGAAGCCATTTGCTTTAATTAAATCTGGACTCTTCTTATCATTTCAAAGATGCAGCGGCATGTACTTTGGTCTTTGCTTTGGTTGTTCTCTAACTGTAAGGTGCTCTCTGTCTGATGGAAGCCAGATTAATTTGATTTCAGATTTCAGACTCTTGCTCACTCACTTGCTGTGACTTACTGCTGAATTAAAACACAAAAATACGACACACTGAGTTTTGAGGCAGTCGCTAAGAACCTGAAAGAAATGCTGTGGCCCAGCGGGGTTAGATGTGTCTGCCTGACCAGTCACTGAGGCTTCAGACAAATTAAAGCTAAAAAGCTAAACGCAAGTCAGTGGATAGCTTTTGTATTTTTCTGTCTTTTGAGCTGAAATACGCTCACAGTAGACCATTAGTGAAGGGCAGAGAGTCCCATGTTGTGCTTCAGCTGGAATGATGCTGATGCATCTTTGACCTGCAGAAATACTCAGTGTGCATTATTTAGCTTTCATAAATATATAAATGCAGACTCCATGAAATTGTCTGATAAAGTGTCAGGTCGGTCTGGAGACTGGGTTGGACGTTGCAGAATGTGCCCAAACCGTCAGGTATTCTGTTGTGTGTTTACTCCAGTCAGTCCTTCTGCTTTCACTTGTCTTGAAATCAAATGTG
This sequence comes from Chaetodon trifascialis, assembly GCF_039877785.1. Classification (NCBI taxonomy): domain Eukaryota; kingdom Metazoa; phylum Chordata; class Actinopteri; order Chaetodontiformes; family Chaetodontidae; genus Chaetodon; species Chaetodon trifascialis. The sequence goes on along the minus strand of NC_092066.1, from coordinate 3,124,484 downwards.
CTGTAATTATGCCTGATAATCAGAGTGTATCCCAAAAGTTAGGATCTAACAGATGTTGGCTCTGCTGTGTGCTTGCAAAGCACCGAGTCCAGTTAGCTGTGTGGTTTAATGAATATTATATCTCCTGCAGAAAAGAGCTCTTCTTGCTTTGGGTACTGCTGTTCAGTTTGCAGTCACTGTTAGTTTTGATCAGAGCCTTGTGCAGACAGGCTCAGCTCTGCTTTTATTTTTTCTGAAAACAGAAGTTTTCTCTGTGTTGTTGTGTGTAGTAATTGAACAGTTTGTTCAGTATCTGAATGCAGTCTAGCAGTGAATGTTGTAATTCTATGCTCAGACTTGTTTCGTAATATAGGACCGTTTTCTTTTCACGTGTCAGGCTGCGTTATGATCTCAGCTCTGCGTCGGAGCTGAAAACTTTTGATTAAAACTCTTAATCATTAAATGATGAAGTGTAAATCTGCTCTGCTGTGTAGGTGTAACCTTGCCTCTGTGGTGGGCACAGTGTTACGGAGTAGAGGGGGTGTACTCTTTGTGCATTGGCTGTGTGATTTGGCAGTAAACACAAACTGACGCTGAAAAGAAAAAATACTCTTGAGGCGCTCGAGTGGTGAAAATTAATTATTTTTATTATCACAGAAATTAGACTTTCTCCTCCTGCAGTTTAATGGATGAAAGTTAGTTTTGGTGTGCGCTGCTGCTTCACCAACAATGACTAAAAGTTAACGTTCACAGAAAGTCTGCATTTAGTATTTCAGTGATTTTTCAGCAGTGACGTAAAGTGAGCTTAGACAAAACTGGCTAGATAATGTTTTGTAATGCTGCATGCAGTGCCTCCAATCATTTGCCTTCAGCTTCACTTCTTTGTTTGTGTTCTTAGCCCATAGACCCATCTTTCCATGATTAAAGTATTTCCTTTTCTCTACACCCCTGCAGCTTTCAGCTTGGACACAGAGCAGCCCGACTACGACCTGGACTCAGACGACGATTCGTTTGTCAGTAAGCTGAAAAAGAAGATGGAGATCAGCTTGCTGCAGTTCGAGGAGATGATTGACCGGCTAGAGAAAGGCAGCGGACAGCAGGTTGGCACTGTTTGTGTCTCCATCTGCCCCCAGAACACAGCCAGCTTTAAAGAAAGGCCAATGAAATACCTTACAGACCAGTACACAATGAGCTTTTGAAAAACGGTGATGCCTGCGTTGATTAGTTGGTAACACAAATTTGAAACCTTTTATGGTGAGACAGTCTGAGCATAAAAGCCTGTCATAGCAGATTTGTCGCCCTCGCCGCTCTGCAAATGCATCCTGTTTATCAAAATGGAACTCCTGCCTGTATTTCTTAGCTGGTGAGCCTTCCGGAGGCCAAACTGCTGCTGAAGGAGGACGATGAACTCATCAAGGAGGTCTTTGACTACTGGAGCCGCAAGAGGAAAAATAGCAAGGCCAACTCTCTCATCCCCACCGTCAAGCAGGAGAAGAGGGACGGCTCCAGCACCAGTGACCCGTATGTGGCCTTCCGACGGCGCACTGAGAAGATGCAAACGAGGAAGGTCAGTAGGCGGGTCATACTACTTCCATCCCTGTTTTGGTTGTTCTTGTTCCTCGTAGCAGGAAGTTTTGTCTTCCACCTTGGATGAAATAGTTTTGACACAGTCTTTACATTTTGCTGCGTTCACTGTCTTTGAGAAGCTTGGCCAGATTAGCTTGATCCAGTTTATCACATTGTGAACACTGTGCATGTCTGAGCTGTAATGCAGATGGAATAGATTCTCAGTACTTGAACCCGACAGGCTGACAGAAGAGGAAAGCTGTCAGACACCAAAACCTCTTCCAACCTGCAGCATCTTAGAGAGATCATGTCAGCACATACAATAGCTTTGTGTCAGTGTCTGTGTGGACAGAATGAACTGAAGGGTAAAGTGAGAGATTTAGTTTGCTTTAAGTAGTTCACTATCTGCCTGTGCAACAGGCTGAGCTCCTCTGTGAAGTGCTCATTGATGAAGGTGCTGTTGTTTTTAGGTTACATTTGGTTCATATCAAGAGAGACAAAATGTTGATGTTTCAGTTCATACACACTAAAAACATCAAGTTCTTGACTGTTTGATACCTCAATGGACTTCAGATCAAGATTCAGTCCAATAAATGCACCTTCCCAACTCACCAAAGTGTCGCCTGAGAAACAATCCACCTTTAATATAAATTAGATTAATCACATACTCCAGTGGATTAGTCTCTTGACTTACACAGCGCGCCATGAAACAGTGAAGCTGTAGTTTCCTCTCAGCTCTCCTGTGAAGGATGTAAATGCCACCAAGTGGTCATTTGAAGAATTTAAGCTTCATGTTAACGTTATGATCTTGGTAACTTGTTTGATGAAAGCAAACAACTTTCTAAATGTTTAAAGTAGTAATGCATCAAACACCTGCCAGATGTTGAGTTCCACATTTGATGCATACAATACATGAAATACATTTAAACACACATCCTAAACCACAAAGATGTGTTTTGCAACTACTAAGAATTGTGTAACAGGTTTGATTACTTGCCAGCATTGTTCTTGAACCTGGCCTCAGTTTGCCTCCATGTATCATTCAGCGTGAGGCTCAGAGCACTGATGAAGCTGTTGAGTTTACATCTAATCATTACAACTTGCTTTTGTTCTTCCTTCAACACTCAGAACCGTAAGAATGACGAAGCGTCCTACGAGAAGATGCTGAAGCTACGCAGGGATCTCAGCCGAGCCGTCACCATCCTGGAAATGATCAAGAGGAGGGAGAAGAGCAAGAGAGAGCTGCTGCATCTCACACTGGAGATCTTTGAGAAGAGGTGAGCCTGCGTCCAGCGCCGCATGCACACATAATGAAACGAAAAGCAGTGAGACGGACGCAGCAGGACGACATGAGAAGACAAATGTCCTGTGGCTGCTCAAAAGTGAAATAAAACAACTACATCTACTTTTTTTTTCGCGTTCTCTCCAGAAACGTCATGTCAGACTTCGGTGGTGAGGTGATGGCAGAGGTGCTGGCTGAGCGTGCGCTGGTGAGGCCGCAGATCATTCCCCTGGTCCCCCTCACCAACCAGTACCGACACCAGGACCACATGGACCTCAAGGACTACAAGTCCAAGGTGAGACTCATGGTATTACCATCATCCGCGGTCTCTAAATGTGTTTCTAAGGTGCTTTAAAGTCTCATGAGATGTGTCTTCTTTCTCCTTTTAGCCCGAGAAGACAGAAGTTCCCCGACAAAAGAGGAAGTATGAGAAGAAGCAGAAGGTGTTGCCTCTCTCGTCGGGCGCCCCCCACCATCCGGGTCCTGCCGTCTTCAATGCCAAGGACCTCAACCAATACGACTTCCCCAGCTCGGACGACGAGCCCTTCTCCCAGGTACACGCGCAAGAAAACTGGTGCAAACACAGCCGCTCAGTCACGCAAATGCTGATTTTATCACAGCTAGCATTCTAGCTAACAGAACTTTGAATAACAGACCATAAAACCACTTTTCTGCACGTCGGTTGGTCACTGAGTTTGTAAGCTGACATTGATCAGTTTGTAGAATTCAGGAGAAGCTACTCCACGTGTTTGTTTTTTACCAACAACCAAGTGAAAACCTAAAACTGGAAGCAGGAACAACAGTTGCAGGGTGCCGTGAAAACCACCATACAATCCTAAAACAGAAGAGATGGTGGTGATGTGATAATGATATGCTGAAAATAAAACCGTTGTATTTACAGAATATGTGTCCATGGCTCTACATTTCCATTCTGAAATCCCCTAGAATACATTTCATAGATATAAATTTAGTACTATGTCAAGGTTGATCCACAGCAAGAGTCCACACTCTGTCCCTGTTTGCACTGATTTTAGGGGCACTGCGCTCTGCCCATTTCCTGACAAATCCACACACAACTGCAAAACTAGATGGGATGAGTGGGAGGGAAACTTATTTTAAGCAGAACCTCTGGCTTCAGTGTTGTAAATTCTGCTCTTCGGTGACCTTTGTGACCCCTGACCTCTGTGTCCACAGCTGCACTCAGGCTCATCAGAAGCAGAGGAGGAGAACGACCCAGATGGTGCCTATGCCTTTCGCAGGAAGGCAGGCTGCCAGTACTACGCTGTAAGTACTCAGATCATCCACACATTATACAAAAAGCATATTAGAGCTTTACTCTTATATGGTGGTGGGTTTAAAGAGGGCACAGTGTCCCAGCAGGGGTGCCCTGAGGTTGTAGATGCTTTTAAATGCTCTTTGCAAGCACTTGATGGAGCAGGAACAATTATCCATATTGAGTCGTATCATAACATGCTGTGAAAGGGTTTAGGCCATTTCCACTGTGTTTAAATGCAACGTAGCATAGCTGAAATAATGTGGAGCTGTCTTATGTTGAGCAGGAGGGATTAATTTTGTGGACTGTCCTTATAGTGGAGTATTCAGTTTACACATTTCAAGTTTTTCTCAACAATGGAAAGTTTTTTCATTGGGTTACTAAAGCAAACAGACACAGTTTGCAAAGATCAGATGATCTGAATCCAGTCATTGACCTTCAGCGTCCTGTTTGCTTCCAGGCTCATCAGGATCGTGTGGGTAGCTGGCCATGGTGTGGACCCTGGGAGGACGGTTTGGCAGAAGCTCGCTTTCGCTACAGTCTCACCACGCTCACCGTGCCACGGCGCTGCCTTGGTATGGCTCGACGACGCGTGGGACGAGGCGGCAGGTCAGTTACATTTCACACCTCATTAATGGCGTGAACACGTAGCATGCTAACGTCTGATTTTTACATCTCAATGGTGGATAATAGATTAGCTGCACACAAGGAAGCAAGGACTGCTTAAATTTTTCAGATTTTCTCTACTACTCTACTATTGACAGGTACAAGTATTCACATCTAATTACTTGCTTAATTGAATATTTGGTAGAATATTTGATTTTAAAGAAAAGGACCTGACCTTCTCCTTCTCTCTCAGGGTGTTGCTGGACAGGGCATACACGGACTATGACAACATTTTCCACGGACTGGATCCAGACATGCTCGACCTGCCTCTCTCCCCCTCTCCTCCTCCTCCGCCTCCACCTCCTCCTACAACTACTTCACGCTCACCGGCCACCGACAAGTTTGCCAGTACCTCAGAAACAAATACCTCAGACAGAAGCTCCTCCTCCTTCAACTCCTCTCCTTCCTCTCCCTCTTCCACGGACCTCAGTCAGATACTGTTGAATATAAAGTCGTGCCGATGGAGGCACTTTAGACCACGGACACTACCACTACATGAGCTGGACAATGCCCACCCGCTTTTCAGGAAGTTGAGTCGAGGCCTGAAGCGGCCATTCTCAGCCTCCGCAGCTGGAGGGCGGCCCTACGGCCCTCAGCGCCCGGCGAGGGTCATACCTGCACCCACACCCACTGCTGGTGAGTGGATCGGATACACACACACACACACACACACACACACACACACACACACATACATATACACATTGTAGATGCATTTTGTCAAGCTTCTTCCTTCTGTCAGGTTGTTTGGATGACTTTGCACTCATGGCAGCTTGCTTTGCTTTGATGACGAGTGACTTTTTAAATGTAAAAAAATGTGATAAAGGGCATGCATGCATACACACACACTCACACACCACTAGCATCCCTTGTCTTCCACCCATGAGCTTGTTTTTAAAGGGTCAGTCACCTGACACTGACTCCTGAGCCCTAGCTGAATTAAGCCATGGCTACACTTCAGCCTTTGTTTGTTCAGGTGTTTAGATATCTGCCACTGAGCTCTCTGATGTCTGATACAATGGGGGTGAACACAAACTTAATTCTGCTTCTTCAGCAGTGTTTCTTTCCCAGAAACCTTGTCCCAAATACTCTGGATAATCAGCTTTTATATGGATTGTTTTCCCTGTAAAAAGTAGTCAAAAAACGAAGGTTGCACAGTCTGTGGTTGATGGAAAGAGGAGTTTCTGTTGACTTTGTCTTCAGTACTAGCAGCTTATATTCCAGCTCCTCCTGGTTGTGTTGGAGGATGTAAAAACTTGAGCACATGATGTGTTATGGGGAACTGACCCATGAAAGTTGATATGTAATTGGGACCCAGTCATCCATGAAATTATTCAGCAGTACACATTGCTTCCTTTTTACCTCCATTTTGTTTTTTTATCCTGGATTCTGGCGACCAGTTTCTTTGTCGGAGTGTTTAAATTGCGGGACCCGTGTCCTTCTGTCCTCTAGCTGCGTTGTGAAAGTGTTTTTGTTGTTCATCAAGCTTCTGCTGTTGCTTGGCATTCGCACCACATCACCTCCTGCCCCACCCAATCCGCAAGGTGTCAATTAAAACTGGTTTGATAAATATATTCATGAGATGCACAGTATTTGTTATGGTGTGTGGACACAGAGGCGCGGGGTGGTGAATGCAAACTAAATGCCACAGGTCCCAGGTAGTATTACGGCGAGGGCAGTCAGGCAGTTGGTGTCTTGATGCTGCTACAAACAGTTTACACGAGTCGTGTGTGTTTGATTTGCATGGAGAGCAACTGCCTGTTGATTATTTTTTTCCTTGAAAACCAATTTGTTTAAGTACCATAACAAAAGCAAAGGAACAAGCGATTTTGCAATAAAGTGAACCACTCCTGTAGCTGCTCTGTTCAGAGGCGTTAAGTCTGCAGAGAGCAGCTGCAAAGAGGTTGTAATTAAAAAGTGCAGTATTTTGATTAAATGAGACGGTACCAGATTGGATGAAATAAGCATGGCTGGTGTTCCAGATGGAGGCGGTGCCAGAGTATGAGCTGTGACTTTCAAACGAGTGACGAGTGAGTCCTGGATCCTGTGAACGAGAGAACTGAAGGGCTCTCAGGGAATAAGGAAATCAATACTGCACTGAGGCGCAAGGCCACGTAATACCTTGAAATGTGGGAATCAATAGAAAGCTAGTGAAGAAAGACTGAAGGCTGTATTATTTACAGGATAAATAACTTGCATGCAAGTTTGACGGTGGGTGAACGTACACATGCACACAAAGCAGGTGTCTGTGATAAAGCAGATTATGGCTGAAAATTAGATTTGCGTTCACTGGAGTGACTGATAACTGTCAAACAAATGTGTTTACATGCGGGTCAGTAATTTGATTTCTTCCTTACCCAGTATGAGATTGTCAAACCAAAGATAAAATATTTTATGTGTACCATGACAGCCAACAGAAGTAATCTGGTTTCTGAAGTGCACGTAAAGGCACTGGTTGCCAAGTCACCAGTATGACTTTAGCTAAAGTTGATAAAGCAGTGAGTATTGGCAGGAACAGACCCAACACACTTCAGTCTCTTCTGCAGGCAACAGGCTTGATGATACAAGTGTAGCATTGGCTCAAATAGTCGTGTCATTCGTCAGCAAATACACAGCTCTGGTAAGGCCACGTAAAGCTTTCACGTTCTGCTGAGCTGAAGAACATACCTCACCAGTGCCACCTGAGACCCTCTTCATACTTGTCCTTTCACAGCTGCCTCATCAGTGAAGGCAGCACTGGCTGGGTGTGAGCTGATTAAAGTGTTGTGGTGCCTGTGTGTTACTGTTGATTACAGCCATAGTACCAGCAAGAGTCTGCAAGATTTTACAGGAAAAAGAAGGCAGAGAATGACAAAAGGTTACGGTTCAGGTTAGGTTTGTTGCGTAATGAAGTGTGATTTATACCCTCAAGAGAAAGAGGTGAAGAGGAAAACAGTGTCCTCAAAGCCTCTTGTGTCAGCGATGAGGTTTGTTTGTGAAGTTCAGCTTCATGATGCTTCACATGGAGCTGATGCCACTGGGTTGCAAGACTGCAAGAGGCTGCAGCTGGAGTCCAAGCGGTCTAACAATGAGTCAGAATTAGCTGCATCATATCTGAGGACCACATCTAATCACACACAGCCACATGCACACACACGCAGACATCATGTGATCGGTCTGCTGAACGGTTCAGCGCATCCTTCACTACCCTCCTCACCGTTAGACCAGCGTGTTTTTAGCAGAAGAGTTTCAGGTGTCTGGTGCTGCAGAATCTCATGCCAACAAATGAATTAAAACGTCAAAGGAATGTTTATTCAAACTGTGGCCTCTCCTCTTTACACACCACACACGCTTTGCATTGAGTGAGCAAAGTTTGATGTTGATGAATTTGTCTGCATGCATCTTTTTCTTGAGTAGAAATCCTGTGTTAAAGCAGTATTTTAAACACACTGAGAATATGAATGTACTCCCTGATTTTTAACAAGCTCTTCTCTGTCAGCTTTCACAGCCGAACAGTACCAGCAGCATCAGGATGAGCTGGCCCTGATGCAGAAACACCAGCTGGAGCAGATCCAGCTGCAACAGCAAGCCAACAGCACCACCACTGCAAACAGCACACACGTCAGTATCCCACAGTCAGTTCAGGTAGTCAGACGCAAACCCAGCATGGTCTGATTTTTTTCATCCTGTTTCATTACTCTTATCAGTAACAGTTGTCTTCTCCCCCAGCAGCGCTTGGCGAATACATTGGACCAGGCCAGCGCTCAGTTCGCCGCCACGGCGGTAGTCACCGCCGAGCAACTGCTGGCTCTCAAAACCAAGGAGGAACTGGCCCTAGGAGGCGGAGTCAACGGCGTCCTCTCCCCCTCAGGTACGTCAGCTAACTGCAGACAACTGCTGGTAGAGCCTTCGTCAGTGGACAACAGAGGATGGTCACGCTCGGTGAGGATGACCCTCCTCTGAACGCCACATGGAAAGAGGCAGTTGCCCAGCACGTCTTTTGTAATGAGGTGGTCATTGGTCTTTGTTATTAAGTGTATCTCTGTCTCTGATGGTCATCTTGATTATTCACAACCACGAGCAACATGGAGAATGTTTCATGACTGTCAGGATATGCCGATGCTTATCACAGCTTGTGATTATTTGTACCACCCAAAATATAATTTGTTTTGGAAAATAATGCAGCCGCAAAGTCGTTAAAACTAAAAGCAATTCAGATTTAGAGTGCACTTCACCCAAGTGCTGCAATACAGTGACACTGAGCAGACAAAGCAAACAATGAGGGTAAAGTAATTACAGTCCTAAAACCCATAATGGAGTGCAGTGAAAGAGCAGATAACAGCACAAAGCAGACTGTACGAAACCTGCAGCACTAAACCCCCAACAACAGATGCCGTCTCAGGCAGCAGGGTTTGGGAGATAACCGAGAAAGTGACAAAATGGAATTTCCATTTGAGATTATTCTGCAGATGAAAACAGCGCAGCGAGGATCTGTCCTCTCCAGACAAAACTACTGAAAACGTAGATAATGAGAGGGAAAGAATTTTAGTCCTAATTCGAACTTTCTTTGTAAATCTGGTGAAGAGAAGCAGCTCTGAAATGACAGTCTGCCTCGCAGTAGACATTTAATACTGTGCATATTGTCAGAGTCTTAAAGACGCGCTGAGCTGGTGTGACATGGCTGCCCTCAAACCTCTGCACATGTCTCCCACAGCTGGTTTTGATTGGCTGTAAGAGGTGACCAGTCACACCTGTTTCCTTATGTGCTCGAGTAGTTATTTATTTTGGAAACTTGCAGCACTAAATGCAATGTACTATAACAGGATTTCTCATCAAGCAGCAGTTTATAATTCAAACCTTCCATCTCCAAATCCAACACCCCCCCACCCCCCCGTCACCAACCACCTGCCCCTCGTCCCCTCCCCCACCACCGCCTGCCCTCTTTTGACCCCTCAGGTGTCTACAAGGGCTTGCACCTCTCAAGCACAGCGTCCCCTTCCCCCGCCGCCCCGGCTCCTTCCACCACTACCCCAACACCCGGCTCGCTCCACCCCAGCACCACCACCACCACCAGCTCCGCCTCCGCTACCAGTAACAACAACGGCACCGCCCACCCCGCCAACACCACTACCACTACAGCCACCACTCAGGTCCTGCTGGGAAACAATAACAACCTCCGTCTGGGTGTCCCCACCGGCAAGCGTGTCCACGCCCCCCGGACGCTGAGCGCCACCATGTCAACATCCGCCTTAAAGCTCGCCCATGCAGCCGCCGCCACCGCCAACTGTCAGAAGCCCAAGGTCACTACGACCTCAGCCTCGCCGCTGGACATAGTGCCCAGGTGAGAATGCATGTGAACGCAGTGGGAGGGCATTTAAAGGTGAAAGATGAGTCTGCAGACCAGGAGCTGCCATGAGGCTATTCTTTGATTTTGAGTTTGGGCTGACGAGCTGAAAGGAAGTTGGTATAGCTTTAGTCGGTGGTCAGAGCTAGCTTGTCTGCCCTGGTTAGCTTAACTTAGCTCATTCTTCTTCTTCTGCTTAGATTGCGTTTCAGTGTGTTTAGTCATATTAGCTCTCTGACAGGAGGAGTTTGGCCTCGAGGTATTGAACTAGCTCTTTGAACCCCTTGCCCTCTACCACGTTGATTGGCAGAATTATCGGTCTCAATCATTGGTCAAACCAGCAGGGTGACGCCCTCAGACCGCCAGTCATCACACCTTCTCCCCCGACTAGCAGCGACGTGGTGTAGCAAAGCCGTTAGCAGCGTGTGTGTGTGCATGCATATTAACGTAGAGGCCGACGTGTAACCAGTCCAACATGTTCTCGATGGTTGAGATCTCTAATCGGAAGTTTCTGGCAACATGCTGCCACATGAGACATGTTTGTTTGTTGTTAGTGAAGTTAGTCTGATGGCAGACCTGAAGTATTCACAGGTGTGCTAAATAAGATATCTTTTTTACTTCCTCCACAGACAGACCTTGAAAAACACGATTCCAAAAATGCAATATCACAAAAGAAAATATGTTCAGCACTTGGCACTGTATTTTTTTATCTCGCTGCTGCGCTTTTGTACTGTTAGACTGAACTATAAACAGATAAAAGCCTTTGGTTCATTGCTGTGCAGCTCGAAACAACCACCTGGAGTGCTTAGAAAAGGCACTGCTGGCAGAGCGGCTCACCTGAAGTGTGTACACGGTAAAAAACAGCAGTTGGAAATGACAGATTTTAATCCTTTGATTATACGATCAGAGCTCGCACCTCTTGTGTTTTTATATGGAAGAAACTTCATCTGAAATGAGCCAGTTTAGTCTTAATTGATGTTCTTCTGTTTGAGCAGTGGAGAAAAGGGCTTCAGGTAAATGTTCAGACTCTGAATTTATACGACCTGTTGGAATTTTCTTGCCTTTGCTGTATTTGTAGAAGAACTGGTAGCAAGTGACACTTGAAGCCTTTTCCACAGCAGGAACTTGAGGAAATGTAATTTAAGTTGTGGCCTGTGCTTTTGTTTCCATTGTCCTCCGCCTGCTTTGGGGACGAGTTCCTGGAGCTGAGCGTTGGCTGTGCTCAGGGCAGGTGGGGCGGGCACTTTCAGGCAGTGCTGCAGAGCGTTGGGACACGGTCAGGGGGAAAAATAAACATGAGTTTATGAACTTATTTTTCATAGGGATGAGCACATAACACGGACCAATCCCACATACCACACATACCCAAACGCCTGAGCATGAAATACAGTGGAAACATAAGTGAGGCCCAGAGCTTCAGACGGCTCTGAAGAAGTTAGACTGATGAGGACATTCCTGTTGCTGTACCTTTTTACTAAACATTTCAAATGCAAGCTTCTCTGTTTGTGTGTCTCACCGGCTCTCGTCTCCTTCTGTCCACAGGGAGAACCACGAACAAGACAAGCCAGCACTGAACAGTCTATCAGAGAACACAATGGCCATGGAGGTTACGTAGCCTCCCGCACGCCGCGCGGGGGATGCGTCACTCCTTTGTTGTCGTTTTTTTAGGTGCTATGCATCGTTTGTTAGTCGGGAAAGCAAGTGGTGGCGGAATGAGCACGGCAAGGCTGGGTTTCCACGGTAACTGTTTTGGGACTTAATTGCAATGCTCGTCTCGTACAATTTTTTTTTCTCTCCCCCATTTCCCTATTTGTTACTGTTAATAAGAGATCGTCTGTAAATTCTTAATATGGCAATTATATGTACAGTACTGCATATTTGTAATACCCCCCTCCCCCACCCCCCTGTTCTTGTATATAACATTACTTGAATACAGAATTGTTCATTTGTGATGTTTTGCACTCGAGATATAAAAAAAAAAATCAAAATTAAAAAGAGAAAACGACAAACTGCAACTGGTGCGAGTATGAGGTGTGAAAGTTGTACCACAGAAAAATGTATGTCCTCACATGCATGGTGGAACCTGCTGTTTGATCTATTTATTGTGCCGTGTTTACAAAGGTTTCTTTTCCTTTTCACAATCTTTTTTTATACACTGTACCCCTCACCGGTTCCCCGTGCTGTAGTCAGTATTTAGCTAGATTAAAAAAAAAAACTGCATTTTTTTTGGATGTTGTGAACATGGCCGGCGGCTCGCCCGTCTTTGGGCGCTCCTCCATGATGTTCCCGTGTGTCATGTTGAGTCCAGACGTGCAGGCGCGGGGCGGGCGGAGGCGACAGGTGTGAATTTGTTTGTCGTAGGCATCAGTTTGTCAGTTTCCACAAAGCTCTTCCATACATATTATTCCTGAGACAAGTAACAAAATGGGGATGAAGACTCTTTCCCAGAAGACTTTGCTGCTTCTGACCTATCTAAGCACTATATAATTTGTTTTTTTTAATTGATTGATGCTGCTTTTGTATGATTTCGGTGTCTGGTTTGCACCAGATGGCCTCATTTACGTTCTGTTTTCTCTCAAAGATAACCCCCCCACCACCACCTCATCATTTTTTTAAATAAATATTTTTGTACCTCCCACTTTTTTTAATTTTAATTGTCCTCACGAAAGACTTCATTCTTTTGTTACTTGTTGATCTAAAAAAAAAAAGAAAAAAAAACTAAGGGAGTAAAAAAAAAAATGCAGTAACTGACATTTATTATCATTCCAGCTTCTACATAGAAAGGAAGAAAACATGTATGAATTGAAGAAAAAAAAAAAGTTTTCTCTACTTTTAAACTCTCCAGAAGGCTGAAAGGCCATGAACCACAAGTTATCGGGTGCCTTCATTTGGGAAAAAAAGACAAAAACCTTAAAAAAAAACAACAAAAAAAGCTCTCTTCTGTGAAGAGGTAGGTACTGAACAAGGCTACTTGTAGTTTTTCTTTGTCTGTACCACGATCCCAATGCCCATTCCAATGGCCCAGCTGATTCATGAACTCTTTTGTTTTTGTAGACCCTTCCTACACACACAAACACACAAACACGCACACACATACATACATATATTCGGGAAAGACTAAGAATCCTCTTGAATTGTCACAAAATGAAATAAAAATCCAGGGCATTACGTGTTTTGACCAGCGTGTCTCCTTCTTTGTCGTCTTTGTCTTGAATGCTTGAGCGCTGTCCCGCCTCCTTTGGCTCTCAGCCAATCACCTGCGATGCCGTGATCTATTTTGGGGTTTTGTTGTTTCGTGTGTGTCTGCAGTCAGGTAAGGACGCGAGCGAGCGTCTGCCAGCCGCTTTGGCAGCAAACCAACGTGTTTTCAAAGTGCACTGCAGGAGGCTGGTGACCAAAGAGTTCATCAGCTCCTCTGAGCTGCAGGTGAAGAAACCACTGCAGGTCTGTATGCGAGCTCCTTCAGAAAGGAAGCAGCACTTAACGTAATCAGCTTCTGCTCGTGAAGACCACAAATACCATCACCTGCTGAGTCACTGCTCCCACCTCCTAACTTTAGGTTGTAGACGTCGACCATCTGTAGTGGAGGAGTCGTCCGTTATGAGTGAAAGAGCTCATTGATGACTGCAGCTCATTTGATATGTTTGCTCAAGAAGAAGCCTTTGTCACACCATATAGTGCACGCACGCACGCACGCACGCACGCACGCCATGCTTGGTGAAATTTCCTCTCCACTCTTGACCCATCCTGGTCGTCCTTCCTCCGCAGCAGACCAGGAGCGGTGGGCTGCCATCCGACCGGTGCCTGTGGACCCAGCTCCTTCTTTGTCACCATTGGTCAGGTGGGGGTTTTCATTTTTATGGCGGACCCCCCAGGTGAACACAGGGAGAACATGCAAACTCCACACAGAAAGGCCCCTTTCCTCTCGAGATAAGGGCAGCAGGCACTGAAGGCATGGTGGAGGACACCCTCAGCGCCCCAGGTGGGAATCGAACCCAGGACCTTCTAGCTGTGAGGTTCCACTGTTCCACAGTGCCTTTGAGAAGTGCCTTTAAGAAGTTTCCTTGTAGTGCCTTTAAGAAAAAATCATGGATGTGCCTCCGAGGTGCTTAATTTGTATTTGTACCGGTTTCATTAACGAACGTGTGGCTTTTTCCTAAATGTAGACGCTTAAAGTTTGAGCTGGGTTAAAATCCATGTAAAGAAATGTTCTGAGAATGTTGTCAAGGACACGGAGCTCCATGTTTTGAAAGCCGCTGAGATGTTTTCTCTGGTTTGTACGGAGTGAAGTATTCGACTGTGGGTGGGGGCTTCAGGCCGGACCCTGCTGCTGCTTCAGCTGAAGAAGCATCGGATTCGATGAGTTTGCAGGATGTTTTCTTCAAGAAGAATAGGATGAGGGGAAAGAATTGAGATTTCTGAATCAGTCACATAATGTTTAGGATGAATTTCTGTCTCGCTGTTGAGTTTCATATAAAACATCAATGAAAAACGTGAAGGTGTGTGAGCACTCAGACATTAGCAAGAGCCACATGTCGTCTAAATTTGTTCTCATCTTTGTGTCCAGTGTCCACTTTTATCCCTTTCATCCACTGACTTCACCTGCGGGGAAAAGACGTTGAGAAGAAAAGTTTTTTTCTCTCGTCAAAGCTGCGTAGGGTGGGCTGGTTCAGGGCTAAACCAGGGACATCGAGAAGGCTGAAGAAGCTCCAGCTTGTGTGGCTCACTGCTGCTGCATTGCAGTATAGCCTTCAGTCCATTCAAAGAAACTTTGGAAAAGCATGAATTTGCTCTGGCTGCTTCTCGGTGCCTGGTCGGGAGCACCGGAGCTGTTTACCTGTGGCTCCCAGTCACTGAGGTAAACACAAATTAGGGAGGATAAGGGATGACATTTAAATGGAAATTCTGCTTCTTCGTAGAGGAAAGTCGATAAAAGCCGGAGAATAAACGGGTCTAACTCCCAAAGAGCTGGCGTTTCCCGTCCATCATATTGGATCTTTGCCTGTAATTGCTTGTTGTAAACAGGCAGAGAGGAAAATCGTCAAAGCTAAAACTTTTCAGAGATGTAAGAGAAGCTGGTACCAGTTTCTTCTGTGCCTCTGAAGGAAATAAGGTGCACATCCTTTGTTAGAGCAGTAAATCTGCCTGTGGTGATGCCCCAGCTTTAAAGAAACCGTACAGCAGGAGGTAAACACACGCCTTTGCAAACGCAGACAAGATGTGCAGGGAGCTCTAGATTTCTTGTGCTGATGTTTGATTACAATGAGGCGTATAAAGAGCTGAGAGGTCGATCGGGTTCGCCTGTCCTTCCTGCAGAGGTCCCGGCTTTCATGAGGTGTCATCACCTTCATGTCAGCGATTTTGCAGTCAGTTTTAAACTCCTGCACTCGTGCTGGAGTTTTTAAGAAGGTTGTTCTGACCTCTGATCAGTTAAAAGCTGAAAGGGCACAGCATGAAGGCACCCATGAACTCTAGAAACCTTCCTATTGGCTGGTCCGGAAATGCAGATGTGCATGCACGTCCGTTCAGATGGTGAGAGTCTCCACCGGGTCACGGCGTGGACAACGGCCCTGCAAGGCCTGAGGTGCAGCGGGTCGACCCTGGACACCACCTGCTGGGTTTAATTTTCCTTCTCAACAAACTTCAAGTCTTCCTCGACCTCTCTCCTGACCGCTAACGTGGCATCCATTTAAACCTCAGACACGTTTAGCTTGGCGCTGCTGACCAGTGAGCACTGTGTTTAAATGTCACCTCGACCTGAGCGGAGTGACTGTGGCCAGAGGAAGGACTCATCATTCAGCTCCCACGTCCACATTTCCTCACATGGTTTGGGACCCAGAGTGTTTGACCTCCAACCCTCGAGTGGTTTGCAGCCTCTGAGACGGGAACGAAGCTGATGAAAAGGGAGACCTGCTATTGGTTCTTTGCCCTTTGCTCAAATACTGAACATGACAGGGTTCAGTCAGCAGGTACACTCAAGAAAAGCAGGATTCTGTGTCTAAATAGGTTTCCTGTGTGCCATGGAGCTCTAAATCAAACTACTACTCTCACTGCTCGCTGCTGCAAGTACTCACCAAACGTCTGTTAATCCGCCACTGAAAATAGTCCTCAGCAGATGCACTTTTTCCTCCTGTCTGAGTAATTTTAGCTAAGAACTACAAGTTCAGCTGTTTTAGGAAAGTACTGAGCCTGTTAAAAACTAGCTTTTTTAAGGATTTATGTTGGAACCAATGGGCTTGGGCCTGAGTGTCCCAGACAGGTCAGGGACTATGGAGGGACAGGCTAACGCATGGCTGGTTTGGATCTTTTCTTGGGATTTGGGGACCAGCTGTGTCCAGTGTTTTTTCATGGCAGAGCTGTTAAAGGACAGTTGAAAAGGAACAGTCGGTTGTCAATAATCACCTCTTTTTATGTTCTGAAAACTGGTGTTTGGAGGGTTGTGCTGTTCGCAGCCCTCAGCAGTGTTTCCTGCTGTATTAGCTTGTTGTAAATGAGAGCTTTGTGATGTCTGTAGGTGCTTCGAGCGAGCGTCTTTTCTTTGGAGCTCAATCAAAGCCAAAGAGGGCGAGGATGCTTTCACACCCCGGCCTCATTATCTGCGCTCCTGGCTCGCATGTATGCTGGCTTTATCTCTCCCAGCCACCTTCATTTCTTCATCTACAGTCGCGGCTTTCAATCACCAGGGGCCCTAATGAACGCCAGACGTCCTCAGTGGAGACGCTGTGGACTGGCAGGCTCATTAAGGTTAATGAGCCAGAGGGTAAATGGGGATGATCAAGGTTGTCTGGAGGCCTGATCATGTTGACCAAATAACTGTCTGCTTTCTGAGCCCCGTCGAAGTGCGTCAGCGTCTCCGTCTTTGTTCTCCGACTTGAAAGTGCAGCGTCCATCACCGTCCGCCCATCGCTGCGGTAACACTGCATCGCAGCCAGATGCAGGCCGGCGTGCTTCGGTTTGTGTATTTGTCAATTAAATTAGTCGTTGCTCTGTTTTTTTTTGGAGTCCTCTGAGCTTTTACAATTTAATTAGGAGACCAAAGGAACGTTTGCAGTATGCTGGAACACCACAGTCGATAATCACGGCTGATTAATCTCCATATGTTTGCACCGTGGAGTCCTGGGATACACAGTTCAACGTCTGTGGAAAGAAAAGCGTCTCAGGCAGCGTGTCCTCCAACTGAAAGAAGACGGCACAGGATGACTGTCTTTACATTTTAGCACCACTTTCCAATAAGGCAGCCTTTAGAAGCAGTTCAGGCAGTAACTAATGACTGATCAATTATTAATAAATCATCTACTGATGCTTTATAGATCAGGTAGAATCCATTAGTGAGATTTAAGGTGTGTTAAGTTGTTGAAAATTCCTTTGGCTGCTGTTTATTCTCTCTGTTTGAATGAATAAATGCTTGCAGGTTTCTCAATAATCTTGAAGTCTGACTTCAGAAATTGAAATAAATCACTAATATGGCTTATTCACATTAATCACTTCGGAGTTATAAATGAAACAAGTTGCTGCGACTCTTCAGGGGGTCACGATCCGTCTGAGAGGTTTTCCTCATTAATTAAGGAGTTTTTTAACCCTTTAGTGAATGATTTATTAACCCTTTAAGAAGTGACTTACGAGCCCTGTATTAGGAAAGGGCATTTCTGCCTCCCAGGCATGAGTCAAACAGCATCTCAGTGAGTCAAAAGCGTCTGGATTTGCAGCTGTTTTATATCTTTTGCATCTGGATCACTGATCCGAGATGTCGTACTGCTGTGCTTAAAAAGAGCTGATTTGGATGAGTGTCGTCGGACCGTGTCGCTAGGCGAAAGTGATTAGGGACAAAAATAAAGTGTTTTTCCATCCGCCTGTTTGAGTGCACAGTTTCAGTTTGCACGTTAAAAAATGTGAAAAAAGGCTGAAGTGTAAGAAGGCAGTTTTTACATTGGTAAAGTTGGTGCGTGGATAAAAACAAGCGTTTGTCTGTCAAGCTTCTGATTGGCTGAAGAGAATGAAAGTCCAGCTATATTGTCCATTAGAGACACTGTAGAATGTGCGCAGGATGGCGAGGCGCTCAGCTTCTGTCAGGTCTGACCGGACGTGACTGTGGAGGGGCTGAAATGTGGCTCTGCTCTGTTTCCAAACGTCTTAGTTCAGCCGCACAGAGAGAACGTGATGAATTTGTTTAAAAGAGAACAAAGCGATGATCCTGTCGATGAACTGAACTCAATTATGAGTTTGTGATTGTGTCAGCAGAATCCGTCTCTGCGGTGAAGGAATCCTGATTTCACAGCTGCCCACGAGCTCCGTGAGCACATCTCACAGTCACAGGAGGAGGGATTACCGGTCACACCATGGCATACATGCACACACACACACACACACACACACACACACACACACACACACACACACACACACACACACACACACACGCACCTCACTGTCTCTACATGAGGTGTGATGCAGTTTGAACCAGGTGATGATAATAATGACCTGTTATTGGTCTCTGTAGGGTAGAGGTCAGAGTTGAGACACGGAGCAGAACGCTGCAAATATGGCTGAAGAAAACGTATTTATCTTTAATTAAAGGAAAAGTTCAGCGATATTCTTTATTTTATTAACGTCAACAAAGACAAACATCTCCTAACAAGTACTGTATGTGTATCAAAGGCTGATAGCTTCTTCTTCTTCTTCTTCTTCTTCTTCTACTTCTTCTTCTTCTTCTTCTTCTTCTTCTTCTTCTTCTTCTAAAAACACATCAATGAGTGACACTGTTGCAAATGCATCCTCTTTGTTACAGGAAATTATTTAGCCTGTTGAAGATTAAAGCTTCATGTTTCTGACCTGCTCTTCATCATTCACATCTTCAGTAGGAGCCAATGGGCTTTGAGTTGAGAGCCACGGACAGAGCAAAGTCAGGAAGTACTGAGGGACACACGAACACAGGCTGCTCTTCGTCTTCTCATTAATTATTATTATTATTGGCAGTATCATACATAGAGAATATGGCCGGCCTTATCCTTTACACCAACATGTGTAGTTACTGAGAGAGATGCTGAAATGAAATGCTTTTCAATACACCACAAGCAAAACTGCATTCACCTCCATCACGTTGGTGTGGACGCAGAAAGCTCTGAAACACCTGAGCGGAGGTAACTTTAACCCTTTAACTCGCTCCTCCTCCTATTTGAGACGCATGTGAATTTTGAATGTTTCTCTTAGTGTGTGTTCACACTCATGAAATATTGGGCACTTCAGCCTCTGAACGAGTTTGTTGAACTCACTGAATAATTAAACCTTGTCATGAGGTCCTGACTGCACTGAAGGCTGAGAGGTTTTGGTAGAAAAGTCTGGACTCAGTGTGCTTTCTCTTGGTGGTCTCTGGTCTCAGATGCAGTTCACGGTGGACTGATGTGTTCGATCTCAGACTCCGGCTCACGTCTGTTCTTGGAGCCAGTATTTATGCTGACTGTATACATTTCGCTTTGGGAGGTGGGCGTCAAGCCAGCAGCTTCAAACTTCTCCCTGATCATGATACTTTAATCCCAGAGGATTACAACAGACCGTCGTGTTCAGGGATGAAAGAAGCTCCAAATTCAATTATTCCTCTGTGGAAACAGTGTGAAGTAGGAGGCATGGAAAATCCTTCCTTAGCCCTCGTGTGTGTGTGTGTGTGTGTGTGTGTGTGTGTGTGTGTGTGTGTGTGTGTGTGTGTGTGTGTGTGTGTGTGTGTGTGTGTGTGTGTGTGTGTGTGTGTGTGTGTGTGTGATTTTCTATTTTTGACAAACTCAGTGGACTCTGGACTCTCTGTTTTCAGGGCTTGTTGATATCTGGCTCCACCTAGTGGTTGAACCCGTTGTGTGCACTGAGTTTCTAACATGAAACCGAGTGTGGGCCAGATTCTTCATCTTATCTACTAATTATGATGAAATACACACCCACACACACACTCACACACAAGCAATTTGAGCTGCATTTCTTGTATGAACACAGCTCTACAAATAAAGTTAATTATTGTCATTATTAAAAAATATTTATCCACTGACGGGAATCGGTGAGGATGATGAGGACTCGAGACCATCTTAAAATACAGGTGCATAAAAAAAATAAAAAAAAAAAAGACATCACACTAACAGACAGACTTTGCACAAACATACGTACAAGTTCCTCGAGCAGCAAGTGTCCAAGTGCTGCGTCTTTTTAATGGTCAGTCCTCAGAAACATGAAAGACTCCCAGTTTGCTTGCTTGTGCTTGTGAGATACCATTGATGTTTTATGAATGACGTGTTGTTTCCAGTCAACATAAAAGGACAGAACCACAGTTAATTTTATTTTACCTTTATTTACTCAGGGTGGGGAAATCAAGCGTCCCTTCAGACCGTGTCTGCACGCTCACACCGTCTTTATTGGGTTACGGCGGCCGTACTCGTGGTTTGTTGGATATTGAGCAAATACGCTGAAATATTTCGAGGTTAGGTGTCTCGCTCCAACGGAGAGAACCAGCATCTGACTTCAAAGAGGCTCCTGATGCTGCTAAAACATCTGCTGTGACGCCTTTAACTTCCTCCTCCCTGTTTTCTGAAGGCATGAGCTTTAACGTCTGTGTGCTGTCTGACAGCAGGAGGGCTGGTGGTGTTCGCTGGACTCGAGGGATCTTCACACGGGTCAGCGCCGTGGGTCATCCTAACACATTAAAAACACTCAAATACTAATATGGTGTTCATCATATACAGGGCTGAATACGCTGTGAAATAGCTGTTTGGATGTTTCACAGTCGCATGGAGTGAATTAAAAACACACACTATGTTTGCCATTGGCAGTACAGTCAAACAGCCACAGTTTGAGCCACAGTAACACGAGAAAACCAACACAAGTTTTTCCATCAAACATCAAAACATATCTGACTTCACAGAGACATGGAACTAAAAACATCAAAATATAAAAACCTCCTTGTCCCACTGTGTTGTGAAAACAAACAACAACAGAAATAATCATTATGAACATGCACCTTCACTACAACGAGTAAACATCTGCTTCAAAATCAAGATCTGGGACGTTTAAGTAGTGTTGGTGTAAACATACGTGAAAGCTGTGCATGTCGCTTCACACAGAGTCTAAAACTCATTTACAGTGTCAGAAAAAACATGTTGCTACCACACGGCGTCGGTTCTTTTATCGAGAACTCAGTCAGAAAAAAGTGAACAAACTGAGGAAATACACGATTCCTAAAACCACGTAATGAATCAGTTAAAGGAGTAAACAGTACAGAGCAGACGTTAAGAACGACACTGGAGCAGACAGCAAAGTTAAAGGGTCAGTTCACCAAAATCACGAAAACATCGTCCTGCTCACTTAAAGGTACAGCAGCATGTTTCAAAGAAGGTGGGACTGGGAAAGATGTGGAACGCTCCAAAAACACCTGTTTGGAACGTTCCACAGGTAAACAGGCTCGTTGGTAAGAGGTGAGAGGATCATCATTAGGTATGAAAGGGGCATACTGGAAAGGCTCAGTCGTTCACGAGCGAGGATGGAGCGAGGTTCAACGCTTTGTGAACACATGACTGGATGAAAGGTATTATTACATGGACTCAGGAACAGTTTGTAAACACAGCTTGTTTACGAATGACTGGTTTCTGTTTTCATTTATGTTTCACATGGCGTCCAACATTTTTGGAATTATGGTTGGCAAACAGTGTAGAAGGGAGTGGAGTTACCCGCTGTCAACAGTTTTCACTGGAAACAAAACTTAAAACCTGAAACAGTGAACAGTGAACTGACCCTTTAAAGGTCCGACTGGACCGTCATGTCCCAGGTCCCTTCAGGTCCCACATGTCAGGCGAGATCTTTGACGGGACGTAGACTGCATGTAAGGGGACAACGTCCACGTTTGACGTTCTTACAAATGAGACAAAAGGCAAAGTAACCTTCCTAAAGATAAACAAATTGACACAAATGACAAAGTAACCTTCTTAAAGTTAACAAAATCAGCTGTTTTGAGTTGATTTCACTGTGAAGCCAGTGAAAGGACATGTTTCAGAAAAGTGGCTGTAGTGGAATTAAGTCGCCTGGTGACCAGTTTTTAGAAAGCGAAGATTCAAGAAGGTGAAAACAACAAACAGCATTTGCAGGCGTTGAAGTCTTTGCCACAGTCGCCTCAGATCCGATTGGACATCATCCTAGTGTTGAGTTTGAGGAAGAACGACTGCAGCTTACATAGACGGCACTTCTTCTTCTTCTTCTTCTTCTTACTGTTTCTTCCCTTCTTGTACACGCCGTGATATTTTCCCTCCTCGTCCTCGTCCTCGTCCACCCAGGGCACCCAGGCTCCACCGTGCCGGCTGGGATTGGCTCGAGGGTCGTCGGGTGGAAAGTAAACCTGCACGGCCGTCTGGTTGTAGTAGGCAAGTCGGGCCAGCAGCTGCTGGACCACGTCTGGTCTCTGGTCTGCCAGGTCCTGCCGCTCGCACGGGTCAGCGGTGATGTTGAACAGCCAGACGTTTTTGTGGGCAGAGGGTTTGTGGGACGACGAGACGGTGCGTTCAAGGTTCCACCAGGGACCAGAGAGAGTGGGAAGAACCTGAGGGTCAAAATGTGCATTGATTTATTTATCAAATCTAATCGATTTGAATTAGAGCAAATGTTGAATGTTGCGGTACCTGTGGGGGGACCCAGTCTCCGTGTCCTGGATCTCCTGTCAACAGCTTCCAGTCTCTGACTCTGATGGCAGCCTGGACTGACGTGTCCCACACTGGCTGGGACGACTGGAGCCTTAACTGGGGCTCTGTATGGGAATTGGGCAGTGGCATCCCGGACTGGGACACATTCTGGTGTTGGGATAAAGTCCGTCTGGACTTCGACTTCGAAGGTAATTTGAGGTGGGTTTTGGATTTTACCTGAGGGGGTCTTGACCGTGACAGGTTCTGGTTCTGTGGTGCAGTCCGCCTGGATTTCGACTTTAAACGTGGTTGGATCTGAGGCTTTGGGGATTTAGTGCGAGACATTCCTGAGGCTGATGGAGCGCCGCTGGAGCAGGACTTCAGAGGCGCTCTGAGGTACGACAGTCTCTGGGTCTGCGGGTGGACTCTGGTCTTGAGTTTGGGTTTTAGTTTTGATTTTGGGAGGGTCTTAAGCTTCAGCTTGGGTAAGGGCTTGGATTTAGGTTGGGGTTTAGGCTTCTTGGACGTCTTCAACTTGAACGCAGACTTCTGCTTTGGCTGCTGCCTCAGGATCTTCTTCTTTAGCTTCTTAAAAGGCGGGCCTGGGCCTTTCGATTGGCTTCCTGACAGAGAAAAGACAGTTTGACGAATGAAACCAAACCACTCTTCAAACCAAGTCTGTGAGGCTGCACTTTGAGCTAAATGCTAACGTCAACACGCCACCTGATGATGGCGTTTCTCTATATATTTTGGTCGTCACCTGAAGCCGCCTTTGTGTCGGCATCCCAGCTCGTGCTTTGAACAGGCGCTTTGTGCAGAGGGTCGATGTTGTGGAGGATCTCCTGACGAGGTGACTCGATGCCTTCGCTGATGGTCGGCCAAACGTCAAAACCATCCAGGCCTTGACTCTGAGAGGGAAACGTTCACATACAGTCTCTCACAGAGGACACAAAGAGAAAGTCCTGGATATGCATTACTGTTGCCAAGAAATACTTGTACATTTACCACACGGGAACGAATGCGAATAAATTTCCTTCGCTAATGGCTATCGAGTTTCTGGATTAGTCAAATATCGTCTTGGCTGTAGCCAGATAGCCTCTCGTATCTGCTTTGGCAGTCGAAACCGACGTGCACACAAAGCCAACAAAGCTCTTTGGGAGCTGCACACGGGCTGCCAATAAAATGAATTTATGTCCGAAGTGAAACACAAATGGCCACTGTTTAGAAACAGTACACTTATCATAACAGGTCACGAGCACATTTATCTGCATGATAATAAATGAAGACGGTTTCACGGTAGCGCTGTAACCTGAACTTTGAGGCAAAGGGGATTAATGGAGATGCAGCCACATTCAACTCCAACCGTGACAACAAACAAACGGGTCAAATACCACTGAGCGAACTCCAGCACGGTGCAGTTTTTAGTGAGAGAACTAGAAAAACACACAGAGGCTAAATCCAGTGTGCTCTGAAAACAGTACAGTGATCGCTCATATCAGTAGCCTGGGTGGCCGTGGCGAGAAACAGGTCCTTAAATCTGTGTAACAGTGTGATAAAATGGTCAGAAATGGCCTCGATCAGAGTGCTTTTTGAATGAATTCAACCTTTACTATCCTCCATTCACTGTGGGACTGAAAGGAAAGCAGGCTGAGACAAACAGACAAGCAATCAACATGCAACACAAAGCTAAAAACAGCTGAAATTCACCGCTTATGTTCTACAAAGCTCCACTGACCTGGCTGATGTTTCCCCCGGCCAGGCCCACCAGTGTGGGGAACCAGTCCGTGATGTGCAGCAGAGCTTTGGAGACCCGTCTCCGACGCCTCAGCAGTGGGCTGTGAACGAACGCCACTCCGCGGACTCCGCCCTCCCAGTACGTCCCCTGGAAACACCGTCAGGAGCTTTAATTCACTTCTCCATCCCCCGATCGTTAGCGGAGATCTCCGTATGTGCCACTAATGGTGGCGCCAAAACTACTGATGCAGAAAATACCAAACACCAGACGCTCCTACCTTTCGGCCTCGCAGCGGCCAGTTGCTCCCTCCAGTGAAGGGCTGGGCGCCGTTGTCGGTGGAGTAGATGATGACGCTGTTCCGGTAGTATCCGTACTTCCTCAGAGCATAGGTGACGTTCCGGACTGCCTCGTCCACCGTGGACACCATGGCAGCAAACTTCCTCCTGGCCACGTTGGCCATGTCACGGTAGGGGTAGATGTAGGACTTGGGGGTCTGTAGTGGAGTGTGAACAGCCTGCAGGAAAACATGAACACTTTTTAAGGAAGACAGAGAGCTTTTCAAAGTAAAATACTTCTCCTGAACCTCTTCGTCTTCCCAGAATGCCCCACAACACTTGGTCGTGGTGCAGCAGTCGGAGCTCGTGTTCCCTCCTCCTGTTGGTCCTTTGTTTCTCGTTCCTCATCAGGGCATTGGCTGCAGTTTCACAAACCCTCGGCCCAAAACTTCACATCAAACGAACAAACAAAAATCAGCAATAAACAACTCTAACTTGAGTGTAAACGCGTTAACCTCTGCGTTACACGTTCCGTGTGGCTGCTTTCAATCACACGCTTGAGGTCGAACGGACCCGATGACTTTCTGATGCTCATAGCCAAACAAACACTTTCATGTGGCCTCGCTGTTATTCCAGCATGTCTGCGTCCTCACATCCAGACATAAACACGCAGCGTCCAAACACGTCAGCGCCTTCGACCTATTTTCTGAGCTGCTGATCGCTGAACCACGTCGGCTGTTCCAGAGATGTTTTTCATACTTTCACGAACACTTTTCTGATCAGAGCTCAGCGTGATACCTGCAGGGAGAGCAGCAGGAACAGCGGCTTCCCCGCGGGGTCGTGGCTCTCCAGGATCTTGCGAGCTCTCTGCGTGAAGAGCGTGGTCGAGTACTTCCCTTCCTGGCCCCACGCCACGCCCTCGTCGTTATGGAGATCGTACCCACATAACCCCGGGCCATCACAGGACCCGTAACTGAGGACAGACGGAGACAGGTGAGTTACAGAAACCGATAACGGAACTAATTAGTGCTGATTAACGTCCTGATGGTCGTACTCTTTTACCTGTAGTAATCCACACTTCCTGTTAGAGAACCAAAGAAAGTGTCAAAGCCCTTTCTGGTGGGCAGACACGCCTTCCTGCAGGAGAGAAGAAGCAGTTTTTTATTTTTTATTCAAAGTAAAAGTACTCATGTGGCAGTAAAATGTTACTTCAGTGTTTTTCTCTCTGCTATTTGTGCATTAATATTCCTGCTGCATTCATGTGTTTGCTGCATTTTCTGCTTTCAGGTTGATACGTGGCCGTCCACGCCTCCACCTCACCTGTAGAAGCCCAGGTGCCACTTGCCGACCATGTGTGTGGTGTATCCGGCCTGGCGGAGCCTCTCAGGCAGAGTGTCCATGTGTGAGGGCAGACAGCTCGGCTGGCTGGGCCTGATGATGGAGTGCTGCAGCCCCGTGTGGATCTGATATCTGAGGGGAGAAAACCTCGTTATTGGTCCGCCGTGAGGCGTCGCAGTAGAACCAGCGACTCGTTTGGGTTCTTCTTCAGCCTGTTTCTTGTGCTTCAGTAGCGTGAATGAACCCTCAGAGGATCAATAAAGCCTCATCTTGACTCAATCATATCAAAAGACGCTGAACAATAAGAACAATCTGACAATGAAACTGCAGTAAAATGAGACACGAGAGAGTCTGAGCTGGCACTGAAGCTCATCTGTTGTTGGTTTTAAGTCATTTTTTCAGCAGAGATTCCAAACGTTTCGTGGTTTTAGCCTCTAAAATGTGCAGATTTGCTGTTTTTCTTTGTTTCATATCTGTGCATTGAAAATCTGTCGATGTAGAACAACCATATAAACGTATTTCTAACAGTTTGAGCTGCTCGAGCCTTTCGTGCTGACAGACAAACCGACAGCGTGGCAGCGTCCGTACCTGCCGGTGATGAGCTGGCTGCGTGACGGTGTGCAGATGGGCTGAACGTAGTAGTTCTCCAGCTTCACACCCTCCGCCGCCAGTTTGTCCAGAGTCGGGGTCTTGATGGTCGGGTTATGGTAGCCGATGTCGTTGAAACCCTGTTTGAGAGGCGTGAGAGTTCAGTTTCACAGAATCCAACCATCCAGCAACAAAATCCACTTTTCAGAGACTCTACAGGTTTGATGCAGCCTTTGAGGTTTGAGGCTTTTTAAGGAGCATTTTGGGGTGACATCAGCGTGCATCATCACTGAAAGTCACAGCAGCAGCTTTTTCAGAATAATGGTCTCTACTGGAGCCCAACTGGTCGATGTTTCAATCAGTTTGTGCAGAATTGTGATCAACGGACGAATCATTCAGGGTTTTAATTTCTTATTCCCACATAAAAATGACAAACTTTGGACTTTTCCAATTTCGTGCCATCATACAGCTATTAAATGACAGAAGGACCAGCGTGTCAGATTTAGAGCCATCTAGTGGTGGCTTTGCAGACTGCAGCCAGCTGAATACCCTCGACTCGCCCTCTCTTTTGGCGGCCACTAAAAATGTGAACATGATAAGTGCTCCCTGTTTGTTTTGTCCAGTCTGGGCTACTGTAGAAACATGGCTGTGCAACATGGCGGACTCCATGAAGAGGACCCGCTCTCTGTAGTTACAATGAGCTCATTCTAAGGGAACAAAAGCACATTTCTGCCAACAGATCCTCAAATCCTGAAAGCCCATAATTGGAGGAATCTTTGCCCCAAGAGCAGAATCTGTTCTGTAGACTTCGTGTCCTCTGTTCTTCTGATCATATATGTGAATTAATTGTTGGTATATTGTGTTTTGGTGTTGCAGTCAGATCAGCATCTTGTTCTTTGTAAGAGGAAACCGCTGCTTGACCCGGGCTCGTCACCACGAGACGTCCACGCCGGCCCTGTCTCACACACCTGGTCGTCGGTGAGGATGAACAGTATGTGCGGCTGGTTCTTCTTCCTCGCCACTGGTTCGTCGCTGCGAGCGTCTCTGCCGTTCCGCCGCTGCGTCTGGTCGGGTTTGGAGCGGTGAGCGGACAGGCAGCCCAGGCTGAAGTAGACGCTCAGCACGGTCAGAGCGGCGGCGGCGGCCTGCATCTTTCCCTGCAGGAAACAACAAGACATCACAACACAGCCAGAGCTCCTACCAACAAAACACCAGGGAAGCGCGGCTTAGAAACGTCTGCGTCGGCACAAATTCACACAAGCACGCCATCAGCGGCGGACGAACCGTACATCATAAAACCACATTTGAGATGGACTCGCCAACTTGGCTGTGAGAGCGATCTGAAACGCATCCATCTGGTGGAGAGAGGGCTGAAACTCCGAGGAGGTCTTTTTAACCGTTTACAGCCTCTGGAGCTCAATGACTCCAATGGAAAGGGATGAAAACACTATTCTTTGAACATTTACTGTCACATTTGAGGGGCCTCTTACATTTAGACAGTGGACTGAGTGGGAGGGTGCAGCTGGATAAAATCCTCTATGAAACACAGTTTTATAGGGAGATATCAAAATGTTCTGTAACATGATGGACAGACAGTTAAAACCAGACAGGGATTCCTGATTTTGGTCTAATCCAGATCACACTGATGGACAAATCATGGGAAATCCAATACTGGCCTGAACACATTGATTTGCTGTGTTTTAACTCAGTATTCAGGTTTGGAAGCATTACATTAAAACTATAAAACGTCTGGATATTTTTGCCTGCTTTGCCTTTGAAATAAATCTCGTCGTGCTCGACCTCAAAGTGCTCGTTTGGTCCGACCGACAGACCAAACCAGAAGATTCAGTTTATAGCAGACAATAAAAAAAGAAGTCACGTCTGAGAGGATGGAGGCAGAGCAGTGACGGCGCTGCATTAAGTTTGAAGCTGCTGCGAATGTTTAATCATAAACCTCAGATAATAATTTCATTCAATGCAGCAGCACAACACACTCCGCCTGACAGCTATCACAGAGTTTAGACGAGACGCGTCGAAGTGTCCATCAGAGCTGAAAATGAAGGACGTTTCTCAAAGACGGAAGGTGTTTCAGGTGTTGAGCTGCTTCGCTTTAGACTTTGCAGGTATGTTCAGACGCTTTAACCCTTCACTTCCTCTGAGACTCTGCCGTTTGACGTGGATTCTGCGAAACAGAGCGAGCAGATTGTGTAAGTCTGCATCATCTCTGACATGTTTACACACTTCAAAGCCAGAGCAGCACGCAATGTTGATTTTATCTGCAGGACGTGACTGAAAGCAGCTGTTTGGACCCGAATGGACACAAAGCTGATGAGCGTCGCTGCTGAGGACTGGTTTCCCATTAGGTGAGATACTGGTGTTCATGGGAACGGCACATGACTCACACACACACACACACACACACACACACACACACACACACACACACACACACACACACACACACACACACACACACACACACACACACACACACACCTTTCCCACTGCTTCTGTGTGTGTGTGTGAGACATGAACTGCCTTCCTGTGACATCCTGCTCGTTCAGACTGTGCATGTTCAGACTGGTCCTGTGTAAAAGTTCTGTTGATGAAATCTTGTATCAAGTTACAAATTGACTGAACCCTGTTAGAAATACAACATTTGTCAATATGAGTTTACATTTTGATTTTCAGTCTCATCACGTTTTCATCCAGGTGCAAAATAATCCAAACATCTCCATGTTCTATTTAAAATCAGCACATCTCTAATTGAATCTGTTCTTCTCAGCAGTGTGTTATTTCAAAGCCAGGCCTGAATCAATACCTCGATATAGGATCAATGGGACTGAACGGCTCTTCTGCCCCTCCTCTCCTCTTCCTCTCCACCACTCTTCAGTTCATTCCTCACACCTCGACTCTGTCTTCAGCTCGCAGAAAGTTTGGTTTGAGTAAAGTTTGCAGGAGACGCCGCATGTCCTCAAGTTTCCACAAAACCTTCCTTCCTTCAGTCTGAGCGTCCACACTCCCAATGAAATACGACCGAAGTCAAGCCAGCCGCAGGACCACGCTACACTACCGGTCTGACCTGTCAAAATAAAACGCTCCGTGGTGCACCTTTATGGCAAAGACGCCAAACTGGATTGGAGGTTGGAAGTTTGTGTTCTGAATAATTTGTTTGTAAATGAAATGACTGAAACGATAGATTTAGAAAAGATAATTAAATAAAAACACTTTTCGCATTTATAAACGAGTGACCTATGGTGGGTCCCAAATTAACCGTTAACAACTGGTAGCTAACCCTTAGCTGTTAGCATATCTAAAAGTAATAAAGTGCTAAAATGCAGCCTGTATGACACATGTTGACATGGCTAGTGGTCTTGAAAAGAGATTAATGTCAAGCAATGATGTTCTCTTTCAGTGAAAATGTAAAAATATTCATTGTTCTTATCGTTTCCTGTTGAACATTATTTTATATCACCTGACCACCTAGCTTATTAGCTAGCTACCTAGCTACTTAGCTCATTCTGCACAGGATAGCCCACCTTTCTGCTTCTAGTAAGTGTCAGCTTTTTTAATATTTCAGAGTTAATCATAGATGGTGATTACATTTGGTAAGTGGTTAAGTCTAAGCAGTAAAAATCGACATCTTGGGAACTAATTCCAGCAATTAGCTAACGTTAGCTAGCAACCTTGTTGGCTTGTAGATTGATGAATGAAGAAATGCAAAATGTGTAGCGAAACGCATGCTAACACTAGCGTTAAATTTAGCTAGTGTTAGTTAATTAGCTAGTATATATTTTTCCTGTTGTATCAGTTTGCTTTAGGTCAGAAGGGCCCAGACTTTTTCCCTTTGAGGACTAAAACTTAAGCTTAATGTGATAAGCTTAATGGCCAATCCCTGCACAGCCTCATTCTGTCCACCATGCTCACATTATGAAAAATAATGAAGAATTATGGATCCTACATATTGAAAGAGTATTTACACCTCTTAAGTAATAAAACAGCATAAACACATTTATACAAGTTTCCTTTTTCTTAATGCTAAAAGCGTATGGTGAGCAAATCTAAAAGAAAAATGAATAATTTTGCAAACTTATAGCCCCCTTCATTATGGTGCTAGTGTCAAATCAGTAATTTTTCACGTAGATAAGAAATTAACGTCACGTTTTCTTTTTCGTACCGTGGCCGTTTTATTTTGAATACTGACATCCGGTGCTCTTCATTTTATTTGTTTGACTTGACAGAGGGAAAACGGTAACAAAGCCCCCAGCCCTTTAACGGGGCTCGTTTAGCGGCTACTTTAATATGTTTCTTGAATCGTGATTATTTTCACCTTGACTGACTTCCCTGCTTGTGGACAGAACATCAGCCGAGCGGTGTGACCGCAGGCTGGGCTGTTAAACAGGCTGAAGAGCCAGCTGGCACCCCGGAGAAAACCAGGAATTTCTCTCTTTACGCAACGAACTGTACAGATGCGAAACTGCATCAAGTCATCGAGAGACAAACAGGCGTGAGACCGGAAATAGATCAGACTAATGAGGAAATAAAAGATCTAATTATCCCAAGAACTAATGCGCATATGAATGTATGCATAGTGTAGATATGTTTGTATATGTATACATACTGTTTATATATCTATGTTCATGTATATATATATATAAATAGTTGCAGTATTTAATTGCCATTAGTTCACAGAGTCATGTAGTGTATTAGGACAGATTCAGGTTCAGAAAACTTTATTGATGCTTGTAGGGAAATTGCTTTGTTGGCATACAAATTGCTCAACACACCGATAGAAAGAAGGATGAAGTACTTGAAGTAAAAGCAGGTAAAGAAACTACAAAGTTAAAACTACTATAAATAAAAGCCAAACAGGAAGTGTCTGTGTAGGCTTACAAACATTAATGAACAAATCAAGTGCAGTAAATGTATAAGATATATACACATTATGATGTGGGATGTTCAGAACAATCCTAATTTATCAGCCTGATTATAATGCCCACTTTATATCAGTATATCAGGTAGAGAATATGATTTAGATCAAACTGGTGGGATTTTTTTTTGATTGTACATTTCTTGTGGCCTTCTCCAAAACGAGGAAAAGAGATTTTTGAGGGAAAACGCACTGTGAAGAGTCCAGTTATTTATTGACATTCACTCAGTTCATACTGTGCAAAGACTTTTTAAATCTGAAGACATGCTGCAGCTGGACCCTCAGTCTGTGCTTTTATTTTGAAAGTTACGAGCTGAAATCCTGTAGTTCCTAATTGTGACTGCTTTCAGGATGATGGATGGATTGGTGGATTGATGGGATGGATGATTGGCAGCGGTGATTTAAAGCTCCTGGGTGTAAGTCAGGCAGACGGGCTGGAAGCTGGAAGGAATGCTTGTTTACGTCCTGCTGAAAAGGACTTTTCTGACACCCTTTCAGGTCCCGCTGTTTCTTCTGACTGGTGTTATTTATGCAAACAGTTTGTCTTTTGGAATAAAACAGTCTGTCGGCGGCTCATCCCTCTCCAAGTATCGAACAAATAACACAGTGATGAGTGATGTTTGATTTATCGAAGCCTGATTCGCTGGCAGTGAGCAGTACATGCAGGAATGTTTCCAGATGTTGTAGCTCCTTGATAGGAGAAACACAATTTTAACCCTTTAACAGCCTTAATTTCTCTATTAAACCAATGTTAATTGTCTATTTAAATGCCAAGGCTGTAAGAATTCATGGTTATTGTTTTAGGAGTGTGTAAGGAAAGTGTGTATAGAGGATACGGAAGCTCATTTCTGCCAGAAAAAAGTGGACGTTCAAGCTCAAAAATGCAATCAGTTCAAAAGAAGAGAAGAAGGTGGCACGCCATCAACGCAGGCGACGCCTGGAGAGCTTTCCAGGTTATTCAAACATCATCAGCCACAAGAGGCAACAGAAACTCGGATCAGGTGTCAACACTTAAACACGAGACAGATTTCAAAGTCAAACCGTCATTAAAGCTCAATGTTGAGCCTGTTCATCCGAAACACTCCTCATCATCAGCATCAGCTCTCCTAATGATGCTTAATCAAAGCCAATGAGACGAAGAGAGACTCACAAACACGTCAAAGTTCACATTGTCATTGTTTTCCTTCTCCACCTTTTTCTTCTTTTTGCCTCCGTACAAGACACTAAAGGTTTTTTAATGCATGTTGGGTTATTAATGTCAAAAATCCTGTCGAGTGTTTCCAGAGTTCATTAACTGACCGCTGATACTTTTCATTGCTTAATTTTACAATTAATGTGCTTTTTCTTAAAAAAATATAAATCCACCTCGAGCCTCCTGTTTAACCAATAAACTGACAAGTAAGATGGAGGATAACAGGATACTTAAAATTAAATTATTCGAATAATAACTGGGTTTTTTATTCCTGATTTTCTTCTTGTTTCTGTCCCTAGTCGGTTTCCATGCCACCCGCTAGAAAAACTCGACTTCCCATGATGCCTTTCGAGGGGGGCGTCGTCACCGCTCACGGCTGCACGCTGAATAGCGAGCATGAACTGAACTGTAAATAACTCCCCAATAATATTCCAGTTTTGAGCCAGTTTCCCAGTCGGTCCAGTCGGTCCAGAGGGACAGGATGGCGCCGGAGGAGGACGAAGCTCTGCTGTTTCTCATCTACCAACACCTGAAGGTGAACGGCTACAAAAAGGCTGCAAAGGTGCTGGAGAAGCACGTAACTCAGGTAAGAAGTTTGGTCCAAATCTTCCAGCATTTGCAGCCTGATTCAGCTGTAAAGCGACCTGAGCGCGTCCTGTCCGCCTGCGTTCTGCTCATTTTGATGCCGGTGCTGATTTTATCGCTCCGTCCAGCTGACGCGCGCCTAGCATGTTATATAAGAGGATGAATGAAATATAAATGGGATTTCAGCGTGTGTTTTGGCTGCAGGTCAGCCTGTGGTGCGTTCAAGCACATGGCTCCTTGTTGAGGCCTCCTGCAGGAAAAGAACATGATGTTACAGGAGGTGCGTGGCTGCTGCAGGCCTGCTGCTCAGCACCCCGTTCAAAAGCTCCTTCGCTTTTTCACCGTTTATACATTAAAGTTGTTCATTTTTGTTTAAAGGTCCAAGAGCTGCAACGATCACTTGATTTATCGATTGGTTGATTGACAGGAAAATATTCGGCTGGTATTTTGATAGTTAAGACATTGCTCAGACTGTTATTCAGGCAGACATGCTGAGCTGTACCAGCTTCCCAAATGTGGGAATGTGGAGTAAATTGAGCATATTTTTTAGGATTTTGTGCTGTTGCTTGATGATGAAATTTTGAAGGCAACTATTCTCTTTTATTCATTAGTTATTTGCAGCCCAAATATATCCAGAATGCACACGCTGATGCAACCTCACACACTCAGGAGGCTGTAACGTGGCCCAATGAGTGTCTTATTTTAATCTTTTCAGTATAAACTCTGCCAAATTTCAGTCAGAGCTTTCATTTAAAATGTGAATCAAACCTGTAAGTGAACTCAAATACTTAAAACAGTTTTTTTTTTTTTTTTTAGATAATGCAGCTAATTTATCTGCACTTATACACACAAAGATTACAAGTGTGTTATTTCTTATGTCTGCTGTGGGGAAATATGAGCTTTGGTCCGTCCAGTTTCAGATTTTCTTGCTCCACAGAGGCCGTGTTCTTTCCGTACTGTGAGCACCTTTTACCGTCCTCATGTTGGTGCTTCGGCAGCTGTGCGGCTGCATGGATTCATTTCTGGGACCGTATGGCATCAAAGTGGAAGCATTCCTGAAACACAGGAAATTTGCTCTTCCCTCTGCATTTTTTTTTTTTTTGTTCTGTCT